>NC_091125.1:61051473-61213973 GCF_040183065.1 Periplaneta americana | reverse complement strand
GCTTTAAGATGTGGAACAAGTAAAAATTTTACAATATTACAATTACAATTTTTACAAATTTTTACAATTTTTACAGTTTTACAATTTTGTAATTTTCTACCATTTTTTACAAAATTTTTGCGAGATGTAGTGAGATGAGGTGAGGCCCGAGGATTCGCCAAAAGATTACCCGGCATTTGCCTTTTGGTTGGGGAAAACCTCGGAAAAAACCCAACCAGGTAATCAGACCAAAGGGGTGAAATGAAATGAGGCCTAGGACTCGTCATAGACCATCTGGCTTCAGTTGCACGGCTTTATTGCATTTCGTTCTATGAATATGTTAAATAAAATTTGCATATCATGTCTGTCCCATTTTGGACGCCTGACAATGACCGAAGATATCCAGCTTCTGAGCTAGAAGAGGAAGTAGGCTAATTCCCAATGGCGAAGACGGAAAACTTGTAGGTAGACGTGGCTCAATAGCTGCGTTGCTCGTCTAAGAATGGTATCCGAGTAAATGCCCTAAAAGTTTGGAGGCACCAAAGTGGCAGTTCCACTACCAGACAACCCGCTCAATGTTCGTAATGGTACCGTGGGATCATATATATTGCTAATAATTTTCAAGATATAGTAACTACAAAACAAACTGATAGAACACCTCCTAGTGCTCCTATATTAAATTACAAACCAATAGGAAGTAGATTTCGTAGAAGACCTGTTACAAGATGGGAAGAAATTTAACTCTTGATATTGAAGCAGATTACAATGATCTAAACGTTGAAAGTAGAAAATAACAAAGTATTGCGAAGGTAAAAGGAGCCAATGTCTGATTCTTCGTCACATTCTTGAAATGTCTCACTCGAATGCTCCGGACTGAGCAGTTGTACATCATTCTACCGCAGACCGGTTGAAATAGAAGGGTTGCTCCTCGTTTATTTCGAAATGACTTCTCTGTGTTATTTTTATTATATCTTAATGTTTAGACATAAATTCGGTGACAGCTGAATCGTGACGGGCAGAATGAGATCATCGTGAAACGGAGCACATCAGACGGTTAGACAGACAAATGAGTGATTCAGATCTCAATACCAAGTGATTTAGTTCAGTAACAAACTTTACACATCGCTGCATAGGAAATGAGAATCAGAATGTGCTATTTATATTTTACTGTTGTTCCAGTCGTCTGTCTTTTGTGTACGGAAACGTGAGAACTTTCACCTATATTTTATCGCTCAGTCTAGCCATATCAGCCATCAAATATGAAGTGTAAATTAAATATTTAATCATAAAACATTAAGGGTGCTATTCATAGACATTTTGCTAGTCCGCGCTACGAGCGTGCTAAACTAGTCCCGGCTATCGACTGGTTACTTGTATAGGATTCGTATCATATCACGTCGCTAACACTGGTTTATGAATGCAAAAAACGTTAGTTCGCTAATAAAACGTTAGCCCGCGCTAAGAATGTCTATGAATACGGCCCTAAGGGAACTACACTAGATAACATACAAAATATTATTTATATAAGAAAACGGAAGTAAAATAAAGGTAATTAATAAAATTCATGAGTGGTAAAATACAGCACAAATCTATTACGCTAATCCTCGAGCATTGCCAGCATACTCCGGCTGACTACACTAAGATTCGATGCGTACCAAAGTTCGGAGCAAACAACCCCTCATGCGTAGCAGCCGGGGAATGCTATGAAATGAATGTGCCTGGGTTCAAATTCTAGTTGGGACAAGTTACCTGGTAGGGTTTCTCCGAGGTTTTCCCCTTAACCAATATTGAAGCAGAATTGCTGGGTAACTTTCGACATTGGACCTCAGACTCATTTCGAAATCATTATTTCAAATGCCATTGTCATTATTACCACAATCCAGTAAAGTTCACGGACCAGCGTACTCTATACGTACAAGAGCGCGGCCAATCGGCGACAAAATCATTCAAGAATAGTAGTGATACGCACAATAGACCTCAGGCTGCAGTGCAAGCCTTCGGGTTCCTCGTGTGTGTGTGTCGGTGTGTGTGTGTGTGTGTGCGTGAGTGTGTTCGGTATGGAAATAGTAATAATTAGGAAACGGATTTTAATGTAAATATATATATATATATAGTATGTATGTATGTATGTGCGCATATATATATGTTATAGATTAAAGAGTGTCACTAAGACAGGAATTCCGAATCAGGACACGGTAGTTTGTATATGAAATTTTGTTTTACACAAAAATACATATTTTTGTAATATTTTAATGTAAATACATAATATTTTAAATAATTTTGCTACAAATACAAAAATTGTCGTTTTTTATTTGTTCTAATTTTTAAATTCAATCAAGATTTCGTACAAACTACAAATTAATGAAAACATAATGTGAATTAATTTCTTTCCTAAGTGTATTGCGTGGTGACCTTGACTGCACGTACTCTCTCGCACTCTCGAAGGGGGAATCCCTTATTAAGTCGGGGGCATTGGCTAGATTCATTCAGACCGTTTATGTAGTCCCGGTACATAAGTGAAGTGATTGGTGATATAATACCGAAAGTGAACTCAAGTGTTCATTCCCATTTGCTGCAAAATGTTGCTTAATTTAGTGAGATTTTTACAAGTGACGGAAAAATTATATTCTGTCAAAAATGTAGGAAATCTGTAAGTGCGGATCAACGATCTCAAGTCTTGCAGCATTTAGCAGGTTGTAAACATAGAATGGCCGCTTCATGTGCAATCTGTACAAAAGTTCTTTTAGGCGAAATAGCTTCCTCTTCACATATCCCATTTTCAAAAATGTTCTGGATATTGCACAGATTTATGCAAGGCTTTTTTTATCTAATATTCCTTTATGTACAGAGAAAAGTCCAGAGCTAAGAAAGTTTCTTACAAAATACATACATTTTGAAACATCAGAAGAATCAACATCAAGAAAAATCTATGTCTCTCTGTGTTACGAAGAAATGCTAGGAAAGATCGGAGCAGAATGAGAAAATAAAAAAGATGTGGGTAAGCATGGCGAATCACCGGACTCTAGTGGTAGGAAAGTGGAAAACATTGTGGTAGATTTGCTAGAAAATAATGAAATAGTTTCCAAGCGACTTTTTCTGTTAGCATATAGACAAATACCAGTATCGAATCATGTAACGATGGTTCACTTATTTAATGAATCTGTCTCCTTCTGTCGGTGGGATGCATTTTTCTGAGGCAATCGACATCGGTTTGTGATGGAAAACTTGAAGAGAGTCTTCATTGTTCACTGCAACAGCGAGCTATTTTAATACACTAATGTCTCAACATGATTGACGAATAATTTTGTTATAACAGATACTTAGAATTTTGTAATATTGAAAAGATACATATTTTTACAATTTTTATACATAGCCTATTTTCCATTTTTTTGCTGCATAAGAAAATAAATATTTTCAAATTTTCTAGCACATAAAAATCCGTTCCCTAGTAATAATAAAAACGATGTGCATGAATACGAGGTGAGGTGTGTATTAATAAACCACAGGAACGACGCTGTCGATCACGTATTCAGCAGCTAATTTGCTATACCGGATATTGTAACCAGACTTCGTTGCAATATTATTATCTCGTTATTGACGAGCCAGTGAGGGAGGGGGAATCAGGTTTAATTAAACTCTCTGCATGAAATAATTTTCAAATGAAACGAAATGAGTAGCCAGAGTAAACCGTTATTACTTGTTCACGAGGTGCTTTAATTTAGAGTAGATAAAGTACACCAAGTTCGTGTAGGGATGTAACTCTCATCTACGATAAATGCGGCAAATTTATCTCAGCCTCAAACGAAGTGCGCGCTTTCATTACTGATCAGGTGCATGGCGCAAATTGGTCGTATACGCTAATAATGCACTCCGAATTTATATACAACATGCATGTTTCAAATGCCATTCCGAAACGTGTAAAAACTGATACGCTTTCGAAGCTAGGCGTTCATTTTCAATGATAAATTAACGCATTCGTTCGTTGGCTAATATATGTTATAGTTGTTGTTTGTTCTTGTTTAGTCAACTGTCCGAAGATAGGTCTGAACCTCACAAGTGATACCAAGAAGGCACCACTTATGCGGCAACTAGGCCAGGAGATAATGCGGTAGGTTGGCAATTCCTTTCTCCCTCCATTGCATACATCGCCGACTAGCTACATATACATTAGTCCAGGGATGTCGAACAGCGCTCTTGAGCTGTGAACTGCAGAGCCTTCACTCCTCCCTTACCGTGCAACGGTTGAACACCGGTAGCAGGCAGTCCGGCCGAATGATAGTAAACAAAAGCGAAACTGCGGTAGCTGATACTTTAATAACTTTTATACATCTTACCAATTGATTGGGAACTCAGTTTAGATTTGCACTTGATGAACTCTGATAAACAAAGAATGTAGCCTACATGAGGATGAATTATGATGATGATGATGATGATGATGATAATAATAATAATAATAATAATAGAGTTTTATCTACTGGGTCATTCCATGAATGTTGTTCGTTAGTGACGGAAATAGGTAAATCATAATAATAATGTTGTTAATATCATGTTTAAAATATCAACTTTGTGTGTATGTGTTGTAGCAGTGCAACTTCAAGTTCAGAAACGTAATGTGTTTTGATGTATAAAATTAATTTCTCTGTATATTTTATAATTTATGTTACAGTTATTAGCAAAATAATAAATAAATAAATAAATTGCTTTTAGCATGACTTGAAATTTGTTCATAGTTTTTGTTACACATTCAAAAATATCTCCTCCTAGAGTTCGATCCTTTAGCGAAAAGACACTAAAAGATCTCCATGAACATTGAAATCTGAATCCACACTCCTTATTAATATACTGTAGCTAGCTGAGCCGTATCTTACCGGTCGCTATTTTCATCAAGAGCTATAGTGAGTAACAAGTGAAAGTTTTCATTCTTGCTATCAGTTGTTCCTCCAAGTTATCTCCCATTTATGATACGCGCTATGCAACAATATTACGAGAAAAACATATAGATTTCAAATCATTAACGTATTCCTAAGACATATCCATTTTGCAACAGCTATGGGACAGCCTTTCACAAATTCTCGGTCAGTAAATAGCTTTGAAGCCGTTGCAATAATTTCACAAATTTTGTAGCTACCACGAACCAAGCTGATGATGGAAGGTTTTCTGAATTAAATTTTGATTTTAATTCTTCTACAGCCTTTTCACGAGTGAAACCGGATAACTTTTCTGGTCCATAAGCTTCAGCATGACGTGTAGAATTAAAATGCTTTTAATATTATGATGGCTAATGTATCCAAGTTCTTTTCTACATATTAAGCAATGTGCCTTTCCGTCCTTTAAGTTAAATATTTATCTGACCCTCACTATTGAATCGTCGTTCCATATCCATACCAGCCGCCAGAGTCAATAAACACACTGCGTACAGAACACTGCTACAGCGAGCTGACCGACTGTCGTTTCAGCTCAGCTACAGTAGGAAACAGTATTAATCGTTTCACAGTTTGAGAGCGCTGTTCGACATCCCTGCATTAGTCAGACTTCAGGTGCATAGAAACAATTGTTCTTCTTCTAATACATATCGTCAAGTGAGATGTACTGCCTGATAATATATGTACAGTAGTGGCAAAAAAAAACCGGATCGACCCTTGTAGCTGATTTCAGAGCCTGGTTCACTCCAGAGCACGATAGACTGGTAACTAAGACTTTCGTGGTTCGAATCCTGCGGATTCCTTAAAAGCCAGTAAGTAATAATAATAATAATAATAATAATAATAATAATAATAATAATAATAATAATAATCTGTGATTGGAGTTCTGGCTCATACATCTATTATCAGGCAATACATTTTCTCACTTGTCGTTGTGTGAGAAGAAGAATACAATGTTTGCATACGATACATCTTGAGTCTGATTAGTGAACTATGTTGCTAGTGAGCGATGTATGAAATGGAGAGGGAAAGGAACTGGGCAACCTATCTCATTATCTCCTGGCTTAGTTGCCTCATGAGTGATGCCTTATTAATGTCTCTTATGATGTTGCAACTGGTCTTCGGACTACTGAGTAAATATACGTATTATATTGATTATTGTTAATTATTGTTATTATAGAAGAGCCGCCCTTTATTCTTCTGATGATATTATGCTGTCCTCCTCAGATTTTTAAAGTGAATATACAGAGTTGCTTCCGATCACTGATAACGAATTTGAATGACATCATGTGCGTCAGGAATCAAACGACAGCTGAATTGCGGCGAAAGGTAACAGACCAGTAGTGAGTGATTTCATAATCAGAGTGCACGGTGTATTACAGTAGCAATGCCCAAGAAAATCGAACCTTTTTCGGAGGGGTACATAACAACTCTTTCCGATGCCAAGTACAGTTACGTGAAAATCATAGGAGCCTGCAAAACACGTGGTTTCGTTATTTCCAATAAAACTGGCAAAGCTCGGATGGGATTAATTCCAGAGTGGAAAAAGCAAGCAAATCCACCCCCCGCCACAAGCCGCCACACCCTACGAGACGATACAAATTAATTCCATTCCAGCTTTACCAATCTTATTAAGTACACAGAAGATGCCTTTCTTGGAAATAACGAAACCTCGTTTATTGCAGGCTTCCTTTATTTTCACTTAACTGTACTTGGTATTGTATCCCTCCCAAAAAGGCTCGATTTTCTTGGGAATTTCTGCTGAGAGTCGCCGTGCACTCTGACTATGAGATCACTCACTACTGGTCTGTCAACTCGCGCCACAGTTCAGCTGTCGTGTGACTCCTAACAATCATGGCGTCATTGAAATTCGTTATCAGAGATCGGAAACAACCATGTACATTGCAAATCAAAAAATGGAAGAATACCAAAGGAAATCATGCGGCGGAACCAGAAGGAAGGAATAGGAAAGGAAGACGTAATGAAAATTGATGAACGGATTAAGAAGAAATATGGAACTGAAGGACTGCAAGATCCAGACACATTAGATAAGAAACAATGGAGGAAAAGAACTGAATGAACATGATAGGCCTACTTTCTTTGGTGGAAGAAAACTACAACACTGTAGGAAGTCCTATAATAGTTTCTAACAGTACCAGTTTAATCTGTGTATACCAATTGAAGGTTTGTCATGACATTTTCTACGTTAAAATGTACAGTATAGATATTATATTTAATTTTGAATGATTGTCGTATTTTATGTGATTATACATTCCTTATCCTACATTGTCATTGGCTATCGTTATATTGTTGGTTAGTACTTTACTAAATTAATTAGAAGAGTGCTATCTGCTTCTATTTACAAATCAAGAGGTCCCGGGTTTAATTCCTGCTAGAGAAGTGAAGATTTAAATTTACTTCCCCGCCATAGGGATACCAACACCATCGAAGTCAATGTCATTATTGCCATCGCCATGTTCATAGTCATCATCACTATCATCATATAATCATCACCGTCATCACTGTTAATATTACCATTATCATCAGTATCATCATACAATCATTCCATCATCATATCATCATCACTATCGCCATATCATTGCTATCACCACCATAACTATTACATGATCAAGGTCATCATGTCATCTTATCATTATCACTATCGTTATATCATTACTATCATTGCCATCACTGTTATCATCTCATTACAGTCAACACTGTCATCATCAATCATCACTCATAATTATATCATCAGTGTTATATCACCTTCACTATTATCGTCAATCGTTATAATATCTCCACTATCATAATATGTTCGTCATTAACACTATTAACATCATTGCTAACATTATCATCATCAGTAACATTATTACCATTATAACTAATATTATCATCATAACTAATACTACTATCATCATTAACAACACTATTAATTTGTTACTTGGTTATTTAACGATGCTGTATCAACTACAAGATTATTTAACGAATAGAATTGGTAGTAGCGAAATTTTATTTGGCGAGATGAGGCCGAGAATACGTCATAGATTACCTGACATTCGCCTTACAGTTGGATAAAATCACGGAAAACACCCAACCCAAGCGGGAATCGTACCCAAGCCCGAGCGCAATTTCGGATCAGCAAGCAAACGCGTTACTGTCTGAGCTACGCCGGTGGCTCATTATTATTATCATTAGCATAATTGTCATCACTAACACTATTATCATTAACATCATTATCAAAACTACGATTATTATCATTATCGTCACAATTAACACTATTATCGTCTTTATTATCACTGACACTATTATAGTCATTATAAACACTTCGTCATCATCGACACTATCAGCAACACTATAATCATATCACCACCTTCATTGCTAACACTACCACCTTCAACATCAACAGCATCACCATTATCATTGGTATCTCCACTTTATCAAACGTAACAGTACATATAAGTGAAAATCCTAAGTAGTTGTTTTAAGTTGGTTATTCAACGACTTTGTATCAACTACGAGGTTATTTAGCGTCGATGAGGTTGGTGATAGCAAGATGGTATTTGGCGAGATGAGTTCGAGGATTCGCCATAGATTACCTGGCATTCACCTTACGGTTGGGGAAAACCTCGGAAAAACCCAACCAGGTAATAAGCCCAAGCGGGGATAGAACTCGCGCCCGAGCGCAACTTCAGACCGGCAGGCAAGCGCCTTAACCGACTGAGCCACGCCGGTGGCTTCCTAAGTAGTTTTAATATCAGATAAAATGAAAAATCACTGAGACCAGAATACAGACATTATTTTGGCCATTTCATACACGATGAAGAGAAATATGAGTTTGCAATTGATATTATTATTATTATTATTATTATTATTATTATTATTATTATTATTATTATTACTTCTACTCTTATTGTTATTCTTGTTTTGGTGGTTATGTTTTCCTAAATTTTGCAAATGCATGTCTGACCAGATTTGGACGGTGTTTGTGTTTCTATCAGAGAACCGAAATGAGATGAAGTCAGTGAGCGTTGATGAAGATCAGATAAGATCGTTTATTAATACGCTATCCAATTATTTTATCTTAAAAGATGTTGCTATAAAGCCAATGGCTCAATAACCGACACCTTTCTGCTGACGGTACATTTGATGAAGTGTGTGGAACGAGATGCGGCTGGAATTGCTGGCGAAGCTTTCGGTTAATTTCGTAAATGAACTCCTCTGCCAGTTAGATACAGTACGAGTATACATAGAGCATTCGAGGAGATGTGGCAACAAAAAAGCTGCTGCTGCTGTTTGAAATTGATACTCGAGTATTAAACTACAAGTCGAACATGCCACCGGTCTTGAAATAGATGTTAATCCTTCTCTAAACATCTTCATATAAATCTTTTTTCTACCAAACCACAATTTCAGTTTTGTTAAAAATTCTGTTACCTTTTTTTATTCGTGTGTTTTCGACCATATCCTCATCTCTTGCTACTCACACCCCTTCTTGATATCCATGTTTTAAATGATGGGGTTTGCAAAGCTACTGTTATCTTATAATGGACCTTGAAAGACGGAACTTTTTATATAAAAAACAAAAATAATTGCTAACTCAAGCGTAAAGTAAGCTTAAGTAAAGATACCCACTTCATTCTGTAAGACAGGAAACCCACAGTGAAATGTAAATGTAGGGTGGTGACCGGCTTGCGAGAAGACCACCCCTCACAGTTATTCGACCTCCAGAAGAGAGGGAGTATGCCGGTCCGTCTATGCAAGAATCACCTAAGTGCACACAGGGAGGGGGGAAGGTTTTTATAATGCTATAAATTTTATTTACAAATGGGGGAGTCCGTAGTTGTTCAAGGAAAATTCGTCGCGATTTTATAATTAACCCTGGCATTACTTTATTAAAGAGTTTAAAATCAATGCATTGGAGTATAACATTTTACAATAGAAGAAAATTAATGTGTGTAGAGCATTATTCCCCCCATTACCAGCAGAAAATGTGTTCTCTATGTTTATTACAACTTATTTAATTTTATTCATTCCAAATTGAAGATAATAAATTGACAGACAACGTAAAATTATTAAAACAAAATCAATTTGTAATGCATTCCATGTTAAAATTGACATAGAAATAGTGGAGTACGTTTTATTAAGATAGTATGTTGGAAATTAAACCTAACATATAACGCACCGCATCCGGTTAAATATTTTATTATACTTCTATTATGAAAATATTTAACTACCTACTAAATTAACTCGATTTTTAATCACAGTGTCTTTATATGACAAATTGCTGAAAAAAAAATATATAAACAGATATTCTTCTTATAGTTATACAAATGCTATTTTCTGTAATTTAAATATACTATTTCTCATATTATAAATCTTCTCTCTTATGATTATCTAGAGTAGTGGGTATAAAAACAATAACATGTGATGTGGGATGCATCGATGGATATTACTTAAATTATAATAAAACGTGAAATAATATTGGAATGAAAAATGAACATTGATTAATCCAGAAAGATACATAACCGAAGGTTGTAATTATAAAATAAGTGCATCGTAAATTTTAAATGATGAAGAGAAATAATTTTTTTCTATATGACAAATGTTCCTGGCTCTAATAAGCTGGTAGTATTTAAAACCTCTTTAATTACGGGAGTTTTATATCATTACTTCCAAGTTTGCTATCTAACTTTTGAGTTCGCTACATTGCAAAAACAACAAATAAATTATAATTTGTTTCATTCTCTAAGAATTTGTTTGCTGTTATCTTATAACTGCTTATTTTTAAACATTTAAGTATCTAATATATTTCTTAGTTTTTGTCATTAAAACTTTACAATATTTTCAGGCTTTGCAACGTTATAGATGCAATTAAGTGACACAAAGAAATAAGAAGAGCATTTTAGAACGAATGTATACATACACAATTTAGAAATTATGAAAAATTAAACAATACATAACAATAATATAATTTTACCATTGTCTTTGCTACTATCGTCAGAATTGAAATCAGAAGATGTGTCAGATAATTGTCAGAATTTCATATGAGGAATTATCACCTATTATTATAATAATTTAAATGTGTTAGTCATTATAATTTTTATAAATAAGTGGTTGTATCTTATTAGAAAGGTTTTCCACAGAGAAATGTCAAGTACTGGTTTCAGCATGTCTAGGTATATTTAGGATTTATTTATATCGTAACGTACGGATCAACTGAAGTATTGCATCCTGTGAAAATTAAGGCAAGGTATGAACTTGTGCAAGAAATGTCAACTCTTAATGATAATATGTTTTATACAATATTTTCCTTCATTTCATCCAGACGCTAAATAACCTGAGATGTTGATACAGCGTCGTAAAATAACCCAATAAAATAAAATAAAATAAATATACAATATTTTTTCATGTTGTTGTAATTATTATTATTATTATTATTATTATTATTATTATTATTTCGTGTTCTATATACCTAGAAAAATTATATAATGTACATCGAATTTTGTTAGTGTACATTGTACATACTGTATTATATTATATTTCCAAATTTATTCTTCTTAAAATTTGAAACTTTCTGGAATCCGGAAATTTTATGGTATGATACAGAAATCAGTAAATTATTATTATTATTATTATTATTATTATTACTATTATGATTATTATTATTATTATTAATTTATTTTGATAATAATTGTAACATAAAATGTAATAAACACAAAAAAACTTCAGCTCACCCCTGAAAAAGTAGAACTCGTGCTCAGGGGCGGATTCCTGAGTTGAAATTTAGAAGTATATAATACAATTTATCTTATGTCTACTACGCAATAAGAATATATAAATTTAAATTTACAATTTTTCATTATTTATAAAATCCATACATAACTTTTTAAATTTAATATTAGAATTGACAAGATTAGGATATTTAAATAAAAATTTGTTATTTTCATAATTTCAATAAGAAGATAAATATGATACGATCGAAGCAGATGGCTACGACAGAATTGGTGGAAGGGGAAACGGGATTTTCACGACAGAAAGTACATTAATGAAACTGCTTCGTGCAGTACAGTAGGAAATAAAGGAAGTGCCCTCAGATGTTCAAAATAGAAGATTTAACTTAACTGATCTTAGAGCGCTTTTTCATGAAATGCTTGAACAGTTGAGATTGTTGATCTCTTGGAAACCACAAGGAATGTTTCCCACTGTACGAGCAACATAATGCATGAATACGATGTCAGCATCACCACTTGCACCATCAGCTGAGCCCAACTGGACCTGTTTCGACTGGCCGGCTATTACGTCTCCGGTGAATCCATTATAAGCAGCCGCATTTACATAATGCTGAATACCTTATTTATCAAAGATGCAAAGAAACAGCTACTAGATATTACAATTCGAAGCTTTTTCCTTCAATAACTAAAATTAATAGTGTTAGATAAAAAACCTAGCTAGACTGGGAGGAGTCTCGAAGAAAGAATGGCTAGAAATTCTTAAGGCTGCACTAATGGTTTATAACTATACAATGGTGTTAGTAAGGTGCTAAAGTAAAGAAAGAGGTGACACATCTGAGAACTAGACAGGCATGCATCAGGGCTGGCTCACCTGTCGACTCCGAGATACATGCGTGTAAACTGCTACAATGACTTGGGGTGTAAATTAAATTTATTTGCTAGAGAATACAGTCCTGCACCGGTAAGAGCAGCGCCTATTGTAGGCCTACTACTCAATTACACTACTAATAATGAACACTGACGAACCAAAATGCTCGTATTCTTCTAAATATGTAACATAACTCACACTGTTTAAAAATTACCGGTAATGTTCATAGCTAAATTATTTTACGAGTGAAAAACAAGGGCAATCTGTAAATCAAAGAGCTAAGGTCGCTGTCAAAGGACATAAAATGAAAATGTTCAGAATTGTGACAGCAGAGAGAAAAATATTTTTATGCTCGACCATGCCGAAATATAGTAATTATACACCTGGTAGTAGCCCTTTAATGCACATCATTAAAGTACACCTATTCATTATAGTTCAGTTGTTCAGCCAATGAGAAATCACCATTGTAGCATTATAAAACCGTAAGTATCGATTATTCTCGGATATGCAATCGAAAGACAACTAGCGAAACGTCACGGAGGCTGGAAATCCAATATTGTCGCAGAAGGTTATGTTCCGTTACTATAATAATTAGCGTTAATTGTAAATAACATTCAAAAAAATTCAATTTGTCATCTCGTTTTTCAATTCTAAATCAATTTCCAGGTTATATCAAGATTAATGTTCATGTTATTCTCTAGATTATATCAAGGTCAATGACATTCGTTTCTCGGAAAAAATCAATACTTTCGCGTCTGCGCACATCTCACAATTTAGAAGGTCAGTTCCGATCCTCACTTAAATAACCATAACATGAATACTTATGAATAATTTCAAGTTAGAAATATGGTCGATCATAAAAAGTCGTATGAAACTTGCCTATAATGGTAATTAAGACGCTCGTATGAAAATTATGAAACTCGCTTGCGCTCGTTTCATAAACAAACATACTGGCGTCTTAATTACTACCATTATAGGCTCGTTGCATAATGTACTAAACTGATCGAACTAGGAAATTGATAATGGTTAAACACATTTAACTAAAATCGAAGTTGGAAATGGTGATTGCGATGATGATGATGATGATGATGATGACGATGATGATGATAACGATGATGATGACGACGACGACGACGAGTATGTTCTGCCATTTTAATTCCATTATCTATATTTTAATATTTCTTCAAATTTCGATATAATGTGTCACTTAAATTGAAAATGTTTGCTGTGTTTATTGTACATTTTTTTTGTAGAGCCACTGGCGTAGCTCAGTCGGCAGACTCGCTTGTCTCTGATTCCGAACTGCGCTCGGCTTAGGTTCGATATCCGCTTGGGACGATTACCTGGTTGGGTTTCTCCGAGATTTTTCCCAGCCGTAATCTGTTGCGAATCCTCGAGTTCACTTCATCTCATCTCGCCAAAAAGAAGTATAACTATTGACTTTTTCTAGTTTTAAAGTTTCGGTGCTGATGTAAGATTTATGGAAAATAATAAATGAATTGGCCTGAATCTTATTTTACTTAAAACAGAACCACTTTCGTAATTCCAAAAAGTCCTACAAATGAGATATTGAAAATAAATAGATATATTTTCTCTAATCTTATATTATATGGGCGTTGTCACAAATTGTTTTGAAGCGAATATTTAAATTTCAAATGAAGGCGAAATATAAAGTTTTGTAAAATTAAAATTAAATATTAAGTTTTATTTAATGTCGCTCGCAACTGCCGAGGTTATATCAGCGTCGCCGGTGTGCCGGAATTTTGTCCCGCAGGAGTTCTTTTACATGCCAGAAAATCTACTGACATGAGCCTGACGCATTTAAGCACACTTAAATGCCATCGACCTGGGCCGGGATCGAACCCGCAACCTCGGGCACAGAAGGCCAGCGCTATACCGCCTGTGCCGCCCAGGGCGACGACGTTTTGTAAAGCGCTTATGAGAGGCTACGTTCTATGTGTTGAGAGTTTTTGTAACAATATCGTAATCTAAGCATATATACTAATTCGGATTTAATCAACTAAAAAATTAGATGAACTGCCGGTTGTATTCCGTGATGCCAAATTTACATCCAAGTACAACACAGCATATCACATTCGCAAGGCATGGTATGTAATGTATGTATGTATGTATGTATGTATGTGTGCGTGGTGTGTGTGCGTGCGTGCGTGCGTGCACTTATGCATGAGTGTGGGGAAAGTGCATGAGTCGCCGATAAGAACCCTCCTTGTCGCCCTAGAACCGTACCTACTCTAGAAATTGTGGAGTGATAACTTCGTTTCAGCAGAGTCCTCATCTGTCTGTTCTTCAACATTCACAAGCCTTGGACATGTCGAATAGAAGTGATAGGCGCAACTTACATAATGACTTGGCCTACACTTCCATCCATTCTTTGCAGAATTTTAAGAGAAATGTTTCCGTGACATGTGATTTCTCCCTTTGATAACTTAAATTGGCCTGCACGGTCGCCTCATCTATCAGCAGCTGATTTCTTTCTCTGGGGTTAGCTGAAGGGACAAGTACGTACATCAAGAACGATCTCACACGATCCAAGATTTGAAGAACAAAATTCGCACTGAAATTTAAAAAATCCCAAAGGACATGCTACAGTGTCAAGCGCCGTGCAAAGATTTGTGTCAAGTCTGGTGGAACGCATCTGACAAGCAAACAATCTGATGGGGGCAGATAAAAAAGTTAAAATTTTTCCTTCCACCATGTTAATAATGTCAAAAGCAGTGCTTATACAAATTTTGGTCACTCGACCGCAATTACGAGGCCGTCCAGAAAGTGATTTTCCCTGGGGCCGTGTATAGGAAAAAGCACAATTGCATGGAAATATTTATTGAAACAGATACAGCAATTGTTGCGCTGTTTGTCAACATATCTCCCACTTTGTCATACCATAGGATCAATTTTTGTGTCTTAGAAGTCAGCAGCCTCAGATCGGAACCAGCGTTTTACTGCGTCTGCACCTCTCTCTGTCGATCGCATGATGTGAGAAATGTCTCAATTCCGATGAAAAATAGCTCAACAATTGCTGTATCTATTCCAATAAATTTGTCCAATGAAATTGTGTTTTCTTTCTGTTTACGGCCCCTGGCGAACTTATATTTTTATGGCTCTCGTAATTGTGGTCGAGTGGCCAAAATTTGTATAAGCACTTCTTTTGGCATTATTAACATGGTGGAAGAAAAAAATTTAACTTTTTTATCTGCCCCCATCAGAACGTTTGCTTGTGAGTGAAGTTGTCTTCAAGAAATGAAGAACAAACTAAATGATATACTTTAAGGTATATTTTCAATTTGGTGTTAAATATTATATTTCCAATTAAAGTGTAGCTTTGATCGTCTATAATTGTTTCAGCCGAAAAGTGTATATTCTAGACAATCATATTCTTGAATTTAGTCTACTTGTTACTTCTCAGCACGTGTGTCCAGGTACATATTGATTACACGTTGTCCACTGTAAATGGAGTGTGTAATTTTCCAAATTGTGGATAGATGAGAATGTCTTGTAGTGGCTGGTCTTTTGACTTTTTCCTGCAATCTAGAATCCATGGTTTTTCATTTTATGAGGATGTGGTCTATTTTTACCCGTTATCTGTTGAGCATGTTTACATAGTGGTGAGTCTGGTAAATTAAAGCGATGTAGATAACAAGGTGTTCAGTTCTAGTACATTATGGTTTTAAGAGTATTTAATAAAATTCCTCGCCATTTGTTTTATATGAGCGAGGGTGAATTTGAAACAATTATCTCTGATTTGCTCATAAATAGGCCTACGTCTTTTTATAATATTATTCAATTTTTTAATACTGAGTATGAGAATTTGTAAATTTCAATGTGAATTTTAATATATATTTATTTGTAAATTTTATTTCGGACTAAGTCTAATGCACTTTGTGTGCAATGGCTGTAAATAGATAGAAATTAATATAAATATAAATAGAGATAGCTAGCCAAATTTGGCCATGGATTCGCCATAGGAATACTTGCCATTCGTCTTACAGCTAGGAAGGACCTGGCAAAACCACAACCAGGTAATGATCCCTAGTAGGAATCGAACCAACATCCGAACAAAGGTCCAGACAAGCAGACAAGAACTTTTTTGTTAGAATAACCAAAATTTTTAACATACCGCATAATGCATTATTATAGACTATAAAACTCTACCGTCACGTACTAAAATGCATCGAAGAAAGAATTGCAGTTTTCAACTAGCTCTGACACAAAGAATTCGAATTTAATTCATCGAAGAAGAAATAAATTGTGAAATGTATCGAAGTTTACAAATATAAAAATTTGATAAAATTAAAGCAAGATGAATTACTGTACATTACTACCAAATAAACCTACCAGATTTCAGAATTAACTAAATAATTATGTTTAGTTTACATTCAAGTTATTTTTTAACGAAGCTACGAATAATAATTGAGTGAATAAGTGTAGGCATGTGTATTTGTTGAAGATAGTTGTGCTTACTACATCAAAATTACTTTATAACCGTCATGATCGGAACAGAGAGGTACCGATATATAAAACATAATAAACGCAACTGATAATGCATTCCTAATTTATGGAATTAGGTACAGCTTACAGCAGTAAAAGTTTTGGAAATATTAAACATTTTTCCCCATTATTGTATCTTGTACAATACTGAAAATTTCTGTGTAAAACACTGTCCTTCTGCTATATGAAAAAAATATATATATATATTTTTACTATTTCAAATATATATTTTTTTTTCAAAATTCAAAATGTGCAGTTCACTGTGCAGTGATGAAGCGTTTCCTTCATAACTCATAAACTTGTTAACTTTTTCATCGTCTCTCTTTTTTATTTTATTGCTGAAACTCATGTTTACAATATCATGCTCTTTCAAGTACATTCCTTAATAAATAATACATTTTTTTATTTTGTGTTTGAAAAAAATACTATTTGACCATTTTTTAAAATGAATTTATTGTTTATCACACAATCTATCAAAGATAGAGAAGTGATTTTGCATCATATTGTAGATATGACATGCATTAATACACACAAGAAATTTCATCACAGAATGTTGGATAGTTTTTTAGTTATGTTGGAAAGCTTCATCAATTAACAGTGAACTGAATTTTGAAAAAAAAAATGTAAATATTTTTTTTAATCGTAAAAATATTTTTTTTCATATAGCAGAAGGACAGTGTTTTATACATACTAATTTACCATTATTGTACACGATACAGTAATGGAGGAAAAAAATGTTGAATATTTCCAAAATTGTACTTCTGTAAGCTGTACCTAACCCCTTAAGGCTTCAGTTCACAACGTGTAGGAGGAGACTATTTTTTTATTATAGTAGCATAGAATTCTGAAAGCTAAGAAAACAGCAAAAGTCAGACAAAGTAAAAAATATAGCAAAGCACATTCTCCTCGAGCAACTGGATACGAATTGAAAGTTCCTGGGTATAATCCCGGGTGGTAGTGGTGGGGTTTTTCTCATTATCAAAACTCGAGAACAACATCGGGAGTCCACACCTGTGGAATAACGGCTAGCGCGTCTAGCCGCGAAACCAGGTGACCCGGGTTCTATTCCCGGTCGGGGAAGTTACCTGGTTGACGTTTTTTCCGGGGTTTTCCCTCAACCAAATAAGAGCAAATGCTGGGTAACTTTCGGTGCTGGACCCCGCACTCATTTCACCGGCATTATCCCCTTAATCTCATTCAGACGCTAAATAACCTGAGATGTTTATAAAGCGTCGTAAAATAATATACTAAAAAAAAACATCGGGCCCGTGCAGCCTCTTATCAAATTAAGTACTGGATCTTTCCCAAGTTAAAAAAGCGTTCGAAGCGTGGTGCCCACCACGCCACCCATTTTCCAGCCCAGGTCATTGAAGAATAGAGCTCTACTTCCGTGTATCCAAGCGCCTTAATAACATGTGAAGGATACACGTCTACCATTTATACATTTCTCAATAGGATAAGAAACGAATATATCGTAAAAATGCTAAACATTTTAAGTTAACAGGAAAATTAACAGAATAGAAAAACAAATAAAGAAAACAGTTAACGAAATTACTTAGAAGTAGGCCTACAACTTTGTTCCGAAAATAAAATATCAGAGAAATACTGGAAAGTTGAAGAAAGATGAACTTGAACAATTTTGAAACAGGAAAAGCTCTGAAGTTCCTAAACTTATGGATGATGATGATGATAATGATGATGACATATATTACCATCCGTAAGCTCTATTAGAATTTCGTAAGTTCCAAAATAGGACATATTGCACTCATGTTGTAAATTTTTAAACTGCAAAAAGTCAGTTAAAACAGCTATGACTATCTATTATAGTACACTACAAAATTATAATATTTATTTCATCAATAAAACTGATGTAGGACCTCTGCTATAATATGCCACGTCCACAGCATCCCCAACGGTCCAGCTTCATCATTACGGATCTACGAAACACGGAGGGGTGACGTCTGAAAAAGGGGAGACTACATTTACGTCTATAATGCAAAGCCCCTTCCGATACAAGTCTGTGAACTTCTGAGTTAGTTAGACCTGTTTTAAGGGGATCTAGCGCACTCCTGCGTATAGGATTAAAAGGTTGTAAGGAAGAGAACCCTTTTGCATTTATTTGTATAAGAAAAAACTGAGACAGGAAAGGGGGAGAAAAGAATTTGAGAAATAATCTGGAAGGAGGAAAGAATAATTTGGCAGAGGGGGAGATAAATGACCAGAAAGATCTTAAGAATTAAGAATCGAAAGATAGGTGTGTAAAGGTTAACTAGAAAGAAGACACCATTAAGGACATTTAAAGAAACTGGGTTGGGCTGAATGGGAACGGTAACCTGCAGATGCCGTAATACGTACGGATGCAGCAACGAGCATATTATTCAATGTAGAGATTTAGAAACAAATATAAACGTGTATACTCGTGTCATCGAACCGATGCTAATACATATTTATGTATATTTGTGCATATATATGCATATATACATATTATATACTCGTATGCGAATATATTGCCAGTAAAATTACACCAGTCAGTGTCTCTCGCATCCAATCTTCCACCTTTTCCTAGTTTGCCAATCATTATCTTTCGTGTTCCCATCCTTTATTGCTTCTCTGACTTCATCATTCCATGAGAATCGGGCTTTTCATCCTTTTCTGGATTTTAATGATATCCAGTGATATATTTTTACGGGTATCTCTGTTCTGTCATTCTTCTTCAATCTTTTTCTGTTAGCGTACCCCCAAAATACAGTTATTTTACTTTCGTACCCTCAAACTTAATTGCGTTTACTAGGGCATTCGATAAATAATGGCAACAATGCTGTAAATCAGTGCTCCTAGCGGTGACCATTGAAATCTTGTACTACGTAATAGAGCAGCGATTGTTTCATAAATTTGCAAGAGCCATATTTTGTATATACAGTGGCTGTTTCTGATTTGTAGTAAACAACACATCCCTAAAGGTACCAACAAAGTTGCTTCATAAAAATCCAAGTTGCAAGAGAAAAACATGCAACTCTGTGCATGAGGCTTGTGGGAGAGAAGTCCTACCATACTGAACTCGTGCAAGTTAGGTGGAAGCGAGACATTCTCTTTCAACCAAGAGTTGACATTCGAAGAGCTTTAAATTGATCAGTAAGAGAGATATCCAGAAATGCTGCAGCAAATGAAATCCGCCGTCTTCCAAGAATTTGACAACGTATTGTTGACATGGAACGAGACTATATTTGAAGTAGTCTATGTAATGTTAAAATAACCTAAATAAATTTAGTTTGAAACTGTAATTTTATGTTGCCATTAATTTTCTAATACCCTAGCATACATACAGTAGGCCTGTGTATAAGAATTAACAAAAGACTAAGATTGATGTTATGTGCAAATTAAGTGATTATTGTTATTATGATTATTATTATTATTACTACTACTACTACTACTACTACTACTACTACTACTACTACTACTACTACTACTACAGTAGTTATTGATGCTATAATAATGGTAATGAATTACATAAAATGTTATTGCAGCAACGGAAAACAAAAGTTGATATTGTGAAAGAAAATAAACTGTAATAATGATCAAAAAGCGTAATAAAAGAAATATGTCAAATAGGCCTATGTCAGCATTTTTACATAGTTAGTCAGTGGGTTGCGTACTCCTGAAGGTACGCGTGCCATAGATTGAATACCATTGTTCTGAGGTGCACATACCAATGTCTGCCTACTATTGTATCTTCTTTTTAATTGATTATTTTAAGATGCTTTATCAACTGCTCTGGTTATCTAGCGTCTGAATGAGATTAAGGAGATACTGACAGCGAAATGAGTCCAGGGTCCAGCGCGAAAGTTACCCAGCATTTGTTCTTCACGGGTTGAGGAAAAACTCCAAAAAACCTCAACCAGGTAACTTTTTCTAACCAGGATTTGAACCTGGATCTGCTCATTTCATAGGTCAGTCAGACTAACTGTTACTATACAGGTGTTGACTTCAATTGTATCATTCTCTAACTCTGTTTTTGTTATGCCACAGTAGTCCAGCTCCATTGCTTTTATTTTCCCTTCATTTCGTTTTGAAATCTTCAATATCTCCAGGCCATACAGGCTAATACTTTCTATAACTGTTTCATATATTCTTCTTTTAAAATTGCTTGTAACACTTTTATTCCGAATAATTGAGTGCAGCTGCCTAATTGCAACTTTCTATTTGTAAATTCGTTGCTTTATTTCTTCTTCATTGCTTCCTCGGTTCGATATGATTGTTCCTAGATACTGTATTTATAACTTCGGCAGCACTTAACTACAGATCTATCTTCCATCACTAAATCGTCATTGCAGAGAATGGAGATGACGCATATTATAATTATGACATAACACAACTCAGGATTAAAAAACGTAAGTTAATTTTACTGCAGCTGACCATCAAACGTTATTTTTATCGCTAAATCACCGACAAAATTCTGTCAATCTACAAAATTTCAGAGTAGACAATATCCATTAATTTACTTAAACACTGGAACCAACACTCCACTTTCTCTCGTTTCTAAGCCTTCTTTGTTACCATCTGCCAGTTAAACAGAAAAGCAATGTAGATAGGTAATATGAAAAGATGTTAGTACATACTATTGCTTATACAGGAACATCATTTTATTTTTACTTCAATTTTTATTGTACTTGAGTTTTTGACTGTACTTTACTCCCACCCCTTCTACTAGTGAACTTCCAACCGTCCTCCACACAGAACCAGGGCAGCATATGCAGTCAAAGTCGCCTTACGGACATAGAAAACATATACCGAGTTAGTGAGTGTAGTACGTTCCAGAAATATGCTCGCGTTTTCCAATGACGAAAGAGCTTTCAGTATTGAATCATATTTTCGCACAGGTACTGTCGTTCGTTTCCCTATGTTGCATCCCGGTTTCCCCCACCAGCTTCTGCTCGCCTCTCTGTAAAGGCTAGTGGCTGGGCTGTCTTAGCTCTTTTCTGAAAACATTAATTTCTGTTAGAAATTGGACGTCTACGCAATAATATAGACCTACAACTTTTTAAAATAACTTAAATAAAAGGGCCTCGTTACGTAATTAATTGTCACGTGATTCCCCCCTTTCTACGACCCTGCGACGTAACTACTTGGATGGACGGTAGATAGCATGTCAGAGTAATTTTTCTGTCGGGCAGAAGTGAAGATTGAATTTACAGTACGTAAGGTACTCTTTTATAGTGTAGGTACAGAATTATTTCAACATCAGTTACTAAGTATCAAGGGCGAAACTGATAATTGGAATTAGGTACAATAGTCTATAGTGCGATAATATGCACAAAAGGACTGAAGTCTGTATCGAAATGAACGGCTACCATTTTAAAAAATGTGTTTAAATGTCCATATTATGATAATTTTTTAATTTAACTTCATTCTCTATATTGTACGCTAATGTGCTGTAGACAGTATAATATACACTGCATAATGAATAAGTTACATCCGCATGGATAGCTCAGTTCGTGAGTAAAAACACATTGTTATTACTGTACTGTATTTTGATTAAACAAAAACCTAATGAAAATTATCAAACTCAAAATCGCGATATTTCCTAGTTTAAGTAAATGGATGAACTATTTTCTTCCCTCCTATACCTATTAAAGTGATTTGTTTGTATTTTACGCCAGCATCATTGAATTCCAGTCGTGGAAGGGGGTAGCAAACGGTGTTTATGGTTCTCAATCTTTAATCCAAGGGTTAATATTAGAAATGTTAGTAAAAATAAAATTATGTCCCTGTATTTTACTGCGTGCAGGTCCTGTTCTTGCATATAGTTACCCTGCGACGCGTCGCGACGTTGGAAAAACTGCTTGGTTTGTCTTTGCTTTTACGTGGCCTGGATCCGGGACGGGTCCGTACACTTAGGCACGGTTTGGCTCATTGTGTGCCCTATACATAGGTACGGTGATTGTCCAAGTCCGACAGATGGCCTGTGTGGTATTCGTGAATCCGACGCTGACAGGTGGACCATCCTGACTCAGCCTGTGTTAGATCCAGGTCCTGCTTTGTGGACGAGTAGGCTGATAAGCCCCAGGGGACCTGAGCTCCAAACCGTTCCTGATCAGCCAACGCTGATAGTTGGACCATCTTGCTCAGTCCCTGACAGAGACAGGTCCCGTCCGCATGCGAATAGCCTGATGAGCCCCAGGAGCCAGAGCCCCAAGGCCTTTCTATATTAGTATTGGAAACCCGTACTAATCCCTAGACTTCACCCCAGCCTATTTTTGTTATTGCTGATAATGAAATAAGGGGGACATGAAGAGTGTTGGTGGAATGATAAAGGAAAACGAGAATAACCCAAGAAAAACCCTCTGCAACGTCTGTTTTTTTCATTAATCCCTAGACTTCACCCCAGTCTATTTTTGTTATTGCTGATAATGAAATAAGGGGGACATGAAGAGTGTTGGTGGAATGATAGAGGAAAACGAGAATAACCCAAGAAAAACCCTCTGCAACGTCTGTTTTGTTCATTACAAATTCCATCACAACCTGGCCGGGGATCAAACACGGACTGTCTGGATTAAAGACCAGCGCGCAAGCACTATAAACATGGACGCGGCTGGAAAGACTGCTATAAGTCATTCGTTATCTCGTGAAACCAAATACTTACATGCACCGTAAAAACCTTATGGTGGGATAAGCGAGTTAGCTACCTGCAAGTGGAAGTGTAGAGAGGGAGGGAAGCTTCCCAGTCCACTTCTTCTTTCCCCTTATGCGCAGGTTGGTTTCGTGAGATACTGAATGGCCTATACTCTTACCAGAATGAGGCATGTGTCGCAGTACTCTGTCACAGTGTTCTCCAACATGATGCTAATGCTTTTGACTTGGACTTGGACAATATTTTATCTGTCTGCTAGCATTCGGCACATGAATAGCCAATTCTTCATTTGCTGTATTGTAGTAAATCACTTATTTATGTTGGTTGTTGCAATTTAGTACTTTTGCCACCAGTTGCCTGCTCGTTTTTGTGACTTTTAAATTACCATTTCTAAAAATCATAGAAGCGACTGCAGAAAGCATAGGACACTCCGCCCTTAGTAGTAGAGTGATAATTAGACGGAAGATTAAGATACTTTAATTTTAGTAAATAATATATCTGGCCACTGACATAACTAAGGCGGTGGTGCATTTTGTTTACTCATGTAAATAACATCTCGTTATGACTACTCCACCAAAAATAGATATTTTCATAGTTCATAAAACATTGCTAAAAATCAAATTAAAATTACAGGGAAACCTCGGTTCCCAAGTTACCGTTGAATAATGTTATGTAAGCGGACTACGTAAGTCTTCAATATAACAAAGCTTTATTAAAACCCATTTATGCTCACTATTCCAAAAATGGTACTTTGGAAAAATCACTATGATTTAAATATATGAATATGCGTTAAAGATAAATTTTAATCTGTTGTGTGTCATTAATTACAGCAGATTTTTTCACGCTAGTCGTAAGTATATACCCAAGAAGAACGATACTGAAGTTGGGACCGAGCTGAGCAGGTCTGTGCACTAAGGCAACCTCTTCCAACGACGGGGGATAATATATCTTCAGATAACAGTAACACCCGCTGCAGTTCACAATCTCACCTGTGATTTTGGATAGGGTGGGCCTAGGTTAAATAAATGGTAGTACTGCGTGCCTGCATATTGAAGGGGAAGGTATATACACAACAGTGTTTTTCTAATTTAAAACGTATTGCTATACCAATTTTTGGCATTTTTGCTCATAGTGTGATAGAATTCTAGAAGATGAACTTATACAATTTAGATTAATGATAATCGGTCGATTCGTTAAAGAGACATGGTCAGTTAATCTTCTAGGTACCTATGTATAAATCCTCTTTGGAAGAATAAATTGGGTTTTAATATATTAACAAATTCTACCAAACTTCTTAAACCATAAAAGCTAGCTAAAATCTGAGTATTTATTTGAAATGTTCGTGTTAACTTTTGTACGTATTTCATTCGAAATATGAATAGATTCAACTTCTGTACTTCGGGCGTGGCAGACGGGAAATGAGCGAAATCTGCACCATGTTTTGAGTAACTCTGTAACCATGTGTAAAATACGTATTATGGAATAAAATATATTACACTTAGGCCCTACTATTTAATTCGCATATAGGTTTTGTGCTTTCTATCTTTCACAAGTACTGAGTTACTGACATTTAAAAATGTTGCCCTCAAACAGGACTTACAGTACAACGTGGGCTCGTAGATAATATTTATTCAGTGTTAAAAATATTATGTTCCCTTTTGAATTTCGGATAAATTCGGGAGTGAGGAAAAAAGCTCCCCTCCTCATGATTATACTTTGATCGCCTGTATTAATTACGTTTTCTTTCTTCGACGGCATTTTCCTAACATCGGGTAGCTTACCTAGGCCTATATAGAACATATATTTTTGTTATGAAATAGATATAATTACAAAGTGTGTGGACACTTGTGTAAGAACTATGTTTTCGTGAATTCCGAAAAATCTTACACTTCTTAACGAAATAAACTGTCTATCAATGTCTTAAATGCGACTATTCGAATCGCAAATTATTCAGAAATTTGAATTTTGAATTCATTTTTGTGTGTGTTCCAATAAGTCATATACTAATATGAATTCAAAAAGTAAAGTTTGATATTTCCGTCTTTAGCTTATTATTTATTAAAATGTCAACAAAGTTATTTTTGCTAATACATCTTACTACACGTGAACGTTTTCGCCCCTTGTTATGGGCATCATCAGATAAATGTGTGGATATCTATATATATGGTAAATAAATCCATATTACATATTGCAAGAGTTTAAAAAAAAATACAAACTTGCAAATTTTAAAAATTCAGAAATTTGTTTCTCTTTATAAATTATAAAATTCTCCTAACAGAATAGTGTCCAAATGAGATCTATCTCACAATTGTAATTATATAAATATTTTTGAACACTGAATAAATTAGTTATATACCACTTCTGTATTTTTATTAACGATCGAGAGGAAAAATAAGGGAAGAAGGACTACTAGGACTTTTACGGACGACTTTTCTTCTTATTCTCTTATTCGTCGAAACGGACCACCTAGTCTAGCATTCATGTCTAATTCGCATGAAAATGAACATATGTATGTCGTAATTTTCAAAGTAAATACTTCGTTAAGTATCGCAGCTACGATCTGTATACGAAACTGAGTAATTTTCCACCTAACTGAAAATTATAACTACAGTTCAGCATAATAACTATGCCAATGCGAAATAACGAAACTGGTCTGTTGGAGAATGCTTATTTTATTATACAATAAATCTACCACAAAATTAATTTTAGGCTAACCGGACAAATTAATGTCTGTTATTAAGATGACTCAATGAATGCTTATAGTCAACGGTAGCTTAAGTTTTATAGTTGAGACTTTTAAATTGCTGTATTTGAAAATCCCCGAAAGTATTAAAGAAACTGCATTCTTTAAATGTTCATATTATGATCGGAAATGAGCAGTGGTAAATATAATTAGAGTACTACAGGCTTGTAAAGAACAATTTTTGTATCTGTGTTTATTACAGAGTTATGTTGAACTGCAGGTTATTGCATCATACATGCAATGTATGTTTGAAAACTGGGATATTTTTATTATTGTGTTCAATTATCTCAACTGTAATAAAGATATTTTGCATACACAATAATTACACTAATTAACAGCATCTGGTGTGTGACACATCGGTTCATATCAATTTTTGGTTGTAGAATCCGAAACGGCCTTCGAAATTGCTGTTTTACGTAAGGAGTTTGAGATATTTTAGATTTTATATGCATTTTTAAATATTTTTACATTGTCTTTATTAACTGAAACATGATTTACAAAAATGATTTAGTTTCAGAAGGCAACCATTTTTATTATTTAGTAATATAGAAAAATTTAATATTTAAGCACAAAATAATTTTTAATTATTAACATTAATAGCTAATTGATGATAATTGCTTTACATATATTTTTATAAAATGCCTTGAATACATATTTTTGCTGCGCGGTAAAAAGGGCGTAAGTCAGAAATTGGTGGTTTTGAGTTATGGCCTCCATGCGAATACAGAAAATGTAACTTCTTCAGATGGTATAAAGAACGTATGTCTATCCTCATCCATAATGATGTAGAGCAGTCATGTCAATTGATGGTCATAGGCGCAAACGCGCACTTAGAGCTCAGGAGAACCTGAGAGTTTTGCAGTGGAAAGGAAAGAGACAGACGAAAGAGATAGTATATGCCGCTTGGCCAGCACTGATTCAATAGATAAAGGGAAGAGAACTTATTAAAACTGTATCCATGTTAATTTTTAGATTTGTCTGAGAAGTATAATTGCATTATAAAAATGTAAGTTTTAATTTTAATGCTCTTTTTCACAAGTTTGTTTTTTTTTTAACTCGAAAGCAATATTTTCTCAACTTTGTTTTTGTAGAACAGTGAAATTGTCATATAGGCCTATAGGCTTATTTATTTAGTAGCCTTACAGGTATTGAAACAATGTTTTCGTAAATCTACGAGTAATATATACCGTAAAAGCCACCTACGTAGCTCTGTAGGCAAAGGCGTTTGCCAACCGATCCGGAGTTGCGTTCGGGCGCGGGTTCGATTCCCGCTTGGGCTGATTACCTGGTTGGGTTTTTCCGAGGTTTTCCCAACCGTAAGGCAAATGTCAGGTAATCTATGGCAAATCCTCGGCCTCATCTCGCTAAATACCATCTCGCGATCACCAATTCCATCGACGCTAAATAACCTCGTAGTTAATATAGCGTCGTTAAATAATCAAGTAAAAAAATACCTTAAATACGTATTACTGAAGATAGTGTACAGTATTACAAATTTTGAAAATATTCGCATGGAAAATGTTTGTAAGGAAATGAATTAACAAAGGAACAACTGTTACATTATAAGCAAAATATATGTGTCCATGTGTTGTAAAAATGTCACCTCTAAGCTTCAGAAGGTTTCGAGAAAATAATTTAATATTGTGATGATAGAAAGTTGCTCACCAATATCACCTTAAAAGCATAAAGCAATAAGATTTTGTTATGGAATATTAGTTACACTTAAAACATATACAGTACCTAGGTAAGTTTGCTCTGTATTATAATATTGTTTTGATTAGTTCATTGATTACTTTTATAAGGCTAAAGATCCCACTAATATCAATTCGTCCAAACCTGTGAAGTAACGGCTAGCGCGTCTGGCCGCGAAACCAGGTGGTCCGGTTCGATTCCCGGTCGGGGCAATTTACCTGGTTGAGGTTTTTCTGGGGTTTTCCCTCAACCCAATATGAGCAAATGCTGGGTAACTTTCGGTCCTGGACCCCGGACTCATTTCACCGGCATTATCATCTTCACCTCATTCAGACGCTAAATAACCAAGTTGTTGATAAAGCGTCGTAAAATAACCTACTAAAAATATCAATTCCAACTTATCATGTCATACTCATTCCCTTTTTTTGGGATATCACTTTCTTTATGAATGATGTGTTTCATCCACTTAGTACATTAGGCCTATATTTTTAATATTACGGAATTTATGTGAATATTTCTTCTTAACTCTTTATTGTGTTATTAACGTTTAAAACACAACTGCAATATTAAGAAATTGGTGCTACTTTTGTTTTACAGACAATAAATAAAATATCAAACAGAAAGTAGCCATATAAAAATAACTACATAAAATTTGTCGTTCCGTTTTAAGTTTGTGCACTGTTTTCTTAATCCAACAGGCTACTTATTCATATACATAACCCTTCCTCTTTCCATACCTAGCCCTTGATGCCCGCGCACGACGTCAAGGTCACAAAAATGCGCTAGCTTTGACATCACTGATGTAGAGCGCCGGATTTCCAGACCATCGTGATCACATTGGTGCTCATTTCAAACTTCGCTTTTGCTCTACTGAAAACTTGGAATTTATGACTTACGCTCCTGCTTAGCGCGCACTATAGATATCCTTAAAAAATATTACGAAAATAATATGAAAATCTGTGTGCAAAATGTATCTTCATATTTGTGCAGTAAATGTAGTGTACTTGTATTCGAGGCAGAACATCATAATGAGTAACTTTTCTTCTTACATTCTATAATTAATTACTAGTTTATAATAATTATTTTAATAATACTTTGTCATACACATTATCAATTTCTTATCTTATAACATATACACATATTGAGATATGTTACAAATATGTTTTATAACATGAAGATCACATTCTATTTGTGTTTGAATTATAAAGCAACACTGCTTTAGCATCAGATTATATATCTTTATTTTATGCTATTTCAAATGTTTTGGGGATTTTTTGGTGAGTCTGCTACATACATAATTAAGCGTTCAATGACTGAATTCAATTAAACGAGAATACGAAGTATAGCCCACGTACTTAAGAGTAAATTTTAATTTTTATAAACGCAGTTCACGCGCATGTCACGGAGGGTCACTATTAATATACCGGTACGCTTTAAAAAGCAAGAAATAACGTAATAATACAATACACGTAATGATACGACATTACAGCTGACACTCTCCTTAACAACGAGTTGTTTAGAAAGGAAGATGGCTTCCTAGCAACGAGTGACGTCACTAATGGAGCGTGGCTCACGAGAAAGACAGGCTACGGCGCTACGTCACATTCTTAGTCATAACATGACCAACATTGAACAAGTTTATGGGCCTACAAAATGCACGTTTAACAGGAATTTAATATATATATATATATATATATATATATATATATATATATAGCACTTCCTTTGTTGTTTAGAACTTCAAACATGTATTTATATTAGGCGACTGTGAATATGGCCATGACTGGACCATGATAATCACAGGACTCCAATTCGTGTCGAAGCCTATCTTTCTCGTGAGCCACGTTATGGAGTCTGCAACGAATAAATAAATAAATAAATAAATAAATAAATAAATAAATAAATAAATAAATAAGTAAATAAGTAAATAAATAAGTAAATAAATAAATAACTAAATAATTAAATAATTAAATAAACAAATAAATAAAATAAATAAATAAAGGATTAAATAAATAGGGAAAAGAATAGAAAATGTATTTACTTACTCTCTCCAGCAATATTCTTAACATTTGTGCCGTTTTCAAGGCGTTGAATAATATTTACTTTATCAGAAACACTCAAATTTGAAAGTGCTTGTCACACGACGATGCCGTACCGGAATGCGGGGATTGTATTCTCGTCAATAGTAGACCACGTTGTACTGTACTGTTTTCTGTTTTCTTTAGACTCAAATGCTTCCTACTAAATCGACGGAGCAGTGTATTCAAGTCATGTTTAGAGTAGCAATAACTAAATTTAATAGAAGTGAGTAACTGAAGTTGTGAACACGATTCAGTGCAGCTGGTAATTAATAATACGACTTCTAAAAGAAATCCCTTGATAAGCTTACAGGTACCCTTTATCAGTAACCACATGTGAGGTCTTGTCGCACGTTTCTTTTGTTGTTTGCGTTATAAATTTTATTTTAATGTTTAAAGTTGATTTGAAAACTGAAGTAGCTACATTTAAACCTCGGAAATAAAATTAAATGACATTACAAAACCCCTGTCTGAGTTTTACAGATCATATCATGTTTTAAAGTTAAGAATCGTAAAACTGAGATAAAATTTAAGACATATAAACACCAGAAACCTCTTATAGCTATTAAAAGGGACCTGAGTTGTTCCAATTAATTTCAAGCGAATGTGTTAGCTACAAATACATAAAAATCACAGAGGTGCCATGTACCTTAAAACTACATCATTAAATTCTGCATCTCAAGTACTGAAGTAAAAAAGTCAAGGATTCTCTTAAATGCATGGGAGATCTTAGCGGAAAGTAGAGAGCCTATTACCGAGTTGTACGCTAATAGGCTGGATGTCCATTCTTTCTGAAAGGCCTTTAGATTTTTAAAACAAAATTTAATTACTTATGCTATAAACAATTATTTAGAATAATTTCCAGGGAAAAATTGTTTCGGGGCCGCGTATCGACCCCGGGACCTTTCGCTTGGCACACGAATGCTCTACAGATTGATCTACCCAGGAACTATGCACAACACCGTTATAATTCTGCAGTGCTTGGGAAAAGTGACATAAGTCAGTTTTCACAAACCTTTTTTGATTATTTATTGACAACTTACACTGGTTTATGTCGATTTGATTTTTTTCTGTATGAATTATTGTAATGGGAGGAATACCTATGTATTTTTTTCCAAGCGAACAGATGTTCCGTAAGTTGTCAATAAATTATCAAAAAAGGGTTGTGGAATCTGACTTGTGTCACTTTTCTGGAGCACTACAGAATTTTTCCCTTTATATTCACACAACTCAAATGAGCTGACAAGGCGCAAAGAAACCCAACTTGTCAACCCATTTCAGTTGTGTGGATATAAAGGGAAAACTTGTAACGGTGTCCTGGGTAGCTCAGTCTGTAGAGCATTCGTGTGCTAAGCGAAGGGTCCCGGGATCGATACCCGGCCCCGGAACAATTTTTCCCTTGAAATGTTTCAAACCTGCTTCACAGGAAGCTACTACCTGAAAGCCAGATTTTCACAAATATTTAGAGTTTCACAATGTTATTCTATGCTTTAAATGTTAGCCTAAGTTCTAGGACGCTGTGAAGCAGCCAGAAGCCTATATCTGAGTGTAATTTTATTGTAGTTTAATTTGATCAATAGAAGACAAATTTGGACACAGTATTTTGTTACTTCTTGTAGAGAATAGATTACAAAGTTTTGGAATATATTTAATGTTACTTATGCAGTTTGTAAAAGTTACAGCTGAGTGAAGGTAATTATTGTGCAATGGAAGAAAGACTTCGTACAGAAAATAAGGGATAAAAATCAGTCTAGTTAAACAAAGGTACTTTCATCTTATGGCATGAGACATTTATAAATCTGGAGCATGTCGACTTTGCAGATCAGAGAATAATAGAATCTAGATAAGAATGAATCAATTACTTGATGCCTTGCAATACTAAAGAGATTATTTCGTAATAGAAAACGATAACTTGTACCTAGTGCGAGCAACACAAACCAGTCATCAAAATGTGAAATGTAACTTCCTGACAATAATCAGTGTGTTAAACACCGGCGTAGCTCTGGAGGTAGGCCTACTGCGTTTCCCAGCTGATCCGAATCTGGACTTGGGCGTGGATTCAGTTCCTTCTTGGTCTGATTATGTTTTGAAATTTTTCTGAGATACTTTACTACTTTAAGGCAAATATCAAATAGTCCCATGGTGAATTCTTGGCCACATCTCACCAAATACTATCTCACTACCACAATTCTATCGATGCTAAATAACTCCAACAATCGATAGAGCGTCGTTAAATAACACGGCGTCACTTGCTTAGCAACGGCAGTGGGATATGTGTCACTATTCTGCTCTCACTAGCTTAGCAACGGATCAGACTCTTAAATTGATATGGTATTTGCAAGATGAACAGACTTGCTTTCTTGCTTGAATTATATTTTTGTTATCTTAGAGCCTATATATGTATTATATGGTGGTGGTGGTGGTGGTGGTGGTTTTATTTTGCCTGGCAGAGTTAAGGCCATGGGGCCTTCTCTTCCACTCAACCAGGTTTCAATAATATACATGAAATACAAAATTAGATTACAAAACAACACAAAAGAAAATACCTTAGAAATTACATAAAATATAGCAGAAAATTACAATAGTCAAGATCAGTTACATAATATAAAATTACAAATAGTCAAGATCGGTTACATAATATATAAAATAAAGTAGAAAATTACACATAGGGTAAACTAGGGTCTGTTGGACAGTCGGGCATGTTGAACACTCCGTACTTTAACGTGTTACCACGCCACTTGTGGGCACTACATTCTGCTAGAAGTCAATGACGGAAGTAGCCCCACTCGTGCCTACTTCCGTCATGCCCGACTGTCCAACAGACCCTAATTTACCATAATCAAAATCAGTTACATAACATAAGGGGAATATACACTCTCTCTCTCTCTCTCTCTCACACACACACACACACACACACAAACACACAATTTATAAGACCTAAAATGCTCGAGTTAAATTCGACGATTAATTCACTCGATATATATGTTATACAGTTAATATACTAATAGGAGAATACATGTGGGTTACAAGACATAAAATATTGATTAGCAAAGTCGTACTAAATGGCATACAAATACAAATGATTAAGTAATATATACAAGGTAAACAGTAAATTAACTTCAGGGGGCTTGTTCTTTGAAATACTTCAAACAAAGAAGTTTAATATGATTTTATTTTGCTCGTTTTTGCTTCCCTTTCGAGATAAGAATTTCATTGTTCTATATGAAACGTTTTAGTGAGTGTTTTTGGAAACCCATTGATTTAATTTCCAATACGCTCAGTCAATTTAAGAGAGCAGTGTATTATGGTAATAAATTATTGAGAGAATTTTTGTTTCCTCCTTTAAATGTGCAGAAATTTGATCCGAATAAATGTAACTTTTCGTTCTGCAAAGGAATTTTACAATGCAACAATATTACTATGGACTGAAAGGACCGGGTTTTAATCCCGGATGTTGATGGTATTTTCTCGTTGCAAGTTTTTCAGACAGACCCCGAGGTTACTCGGCCTTCTACGAAATTACGTACCTGGTTTTTTTTCCGGGGTAAAAGGTGGTCGAAGCTTGGTGCCGACCACACCATCTCATTATAGTGCCAAGATGAAGGAAGCATGTAGCTCTCCATGCATCCCAAGCGCCTTCAAGTCGCAAATAGGGGATATCTTACATATAACAGAAATCAGAAATTTTAATAAATTTACTTCACTCTGTCATATTCACAATCCTCATAAAATAATAGAATCAATTCTTTAAAAATCTAAATTATCACAGCAATACCAAACCGAAAGCATAAAAGTTTTCGCAATATCAGCGATCATATGAATCTCTCGTCACTTTTTTAAAATAAATTTTACACTTTTTAATTGTTGAGGTACGTATACACGTTCTCTGTCAAAAACAACTTTTATGGTAGCCTATACTTACAGAACTGTGTTATAATTACGTTTGATTGCTGCTTTTCAAGGAGTCTGTTATTTTTGTTCATATCAAAACGTTCTTTCGCATGTTGTCCAAGTTTACTTTGAGGCGCCCGAGATCAAAATGGGCTATGTGACTATTTTTTAGAAAATGAGTTATTGACGTCATTGGCAAGTTTGGGTTGAAGACTTTACACAGTGAAAGGTTTAGTTTCAAAATGGTTTATTTTAGACGTGTAAAATGCATGGAGAAAATCAGTACATTGATCAAAATGGGATATATATTATTATTAATGAATTAATCAAAATGGGATATCCCAACCGTTACTTGAAGAGAACAAAGTGGGCTATATTTCATATTGTTACGTTATATTTCCAGAGCACATGAAACAGAATGGTCTATGTTTACCAAAGTTTGTGTGGTTATAGTTTTTTCGCCAGATTTTTCAGAAAACCAACATTGTTGAGGCCTTACTTACACAATAATAATTATACGTCTACACTTCTCTTCTCATTTATAAGACCGGGATTGTATTGTTATGAAAAATATTGATCTAAACCAGGCCTGCACAAGGTTTCCGCTCTCCGAGCCGGCTCACAGCTCATGAGCGGAATGCAGATATTAGCTGCGCTCTGTATAAGGGTGGACTGGAAGATGGGGTGATCTCGTACAAAATATACACGAAAGGAAATACAGTACTAGTAAGAGTGTTTATGAAATGAATTCCCGTTCAGTGTTTGCAAAACTATCTTGGACTATTATTAATTAATAAAAAATATTTATTTTACAGAAATAATAGAAATTCTATAGCTACTTAAATGTACAATATCATTTTGTTATATTTTTATTTATCAGTACATTAAAACGAGGTTTTATGCTGTTGGCAGCTGAAAGGAACAGTAGCCTACTGATCGTAATGAAACATCAGTTACAGATGTTCGATGTCTGCCTTTATTAAAGTTGATTATAGAAAACAGTTGCTCACAAATATAAATGTTGAGTCAAACATAGCAATCATTTTCACAGCCAGCCTGTGTAGTCGTGGATATTATTGCTAATGTTTAGTCTTGTAAAACTCAACCAGGCTAGTAGTATTATTCAAACGATCTTTAGCCCTTAGGTCACATTGAAGATCAATAAGTTCGAGCTGTAAATCGTTAAATGTTAAATGTTACGTCCCGTCTTTTAGATCCCTCCATACTGTACTTAGCAGTAGGTAAGCAACATGAAACAGTTACTGAGAATAGGCCTATACACTGCACTCCTCTAGATAACTGAGTGGTCGTTTCCCTCTCCTCTACCCATAGCAAGTCTATGTCATTCTGACGTATCTTCCTCTCCGCTTCGGCGAGCGGTAAACACAGCTCTCCCGCTCCGAAGAGCGCGCGCGCTCTTTGAGCGCTGTTTGTGCAGGTATGATCTAAACAAATGTAATAAGCGTTATTTTATTAATTATGACGATACTACGTCAGACAGAAGATTACAGGCTATGACTGCTCAACGTATTCATCCGCTGAGAGTGAAAAGTTTTTATAAGTCAAGAATGAGGTGTCTCCAGACCTTCATACTTTTATCTTTGATTGTCAGCAGAATTTGGTATTTCCACGTCTTTCTAGCCAAGCAATACATTAAGCCAGGCAATATTACATGTACAGTGAAACAGTAGTTGAGCAAAGACAAGACAAAATATTGAGACCAAAAGTGCATTTTCTTACACATGGCTAGAACAGAAGGCTCCTAAAGGAAGGTCTGAAGTTGTATTTGTTGTTTACCATAGACTGACATGTAATGACAAGAATAAAATTGAAAAGATTCTTCTAGTCTCAGATGGATGCGGGTCACAAAAAATACTATTATGATATCGATGATCTGTTGTTGGTTCTACAATGAAGTTCCATCATCCCTGAAATGTGACAGGATTCTATTCCTTGTTGTTGGACATAATTTTATACTCTGTAACAGGATATTCGGAAAAGTGGAAAAGCAAATAAAAAGAAGAGGAATTATGTTACCAGAAGAATATCACACTATCACAGGGAAACATACAATTGTAATCAAGGTTAGCTATGAAGAATGTTTAAGCCGTAAGTGAAAGACATTTACAAAAGACACTGTGAAACCGACAAACTCCCTTCCATTCAAGATATGGGGCGTTCAGAGCACAAGGGAATCAAGTCCACTTTTGGTCAATTGAGAGATATTTCGTCTGTACATATCTTAGATAAGACTACTTTCAGATCATAAAAGAATCATGTCCTCACCATATTTGCAATGGTGCGGATGTTTAAAATCACACTAAGCTTTAATGGGTAATTAACTAACATATATATAAAAGATTTTAAGTCTAATTTTCTGAAAAAGTTTATTTTTTTGACTTGATTCCCTTGTGCTCTGATCGCCCCATATCTCAGAAGTTCAACTTCTTGTTTTGCATCTTATATAAAGGAGAAGCATATTTACTCTTTTACAGCAATCAATATTTAGCTTATGGACTACACAAACGAGGAAAATGTTTCCGTAGGATATCAATACATCAATGGAATTACCAATTTATTTCAAATCATAGATGTAGAAGGATTGTTGTAGAAATATTTTGGATTTTTCTGGAAAGGAAAACACCATCCGCAAATAAACCTGCAAACCCGTATGACCTGTAATGTTCCTGGATGGAGAAAAGGACGCTGATAGCCTTAGCACATGATTTACTCTTGTTAAAGATTCCTGTGTAAATGTTTGAAGAGTTTTTTTGTTATAATTTCTGTAAAACCTTACAATTGCTCTAATAATTTACTAAAAGATTTCCAGTTTTTTGAAGTTATTTTGTAACAATGTTGGGAATAGTGCTATTAAAAATAAAATCGAAGTATTTTCAAATCTTTATTCTAAAGAAATCATGTACAAAGCATCATTATAGCCATTATTGTAAAATTAGAGTAACCAGTTTAAAAAAACAAATTCATCAAAATGGGATATCAAAATTTTAATTTGCTTATAAAACAAATATTTGGACACTATGATTTGAATAAACATGGTAGGCATGATTACTATTGACGCTTTCATCAATTAGAGCCATTCCCGCATTTTTATCTTTATTGTATGAGATGTAGGGCATTTTTGCATTTTTCTTAAAATTTACTTTTATCTATTTTAAGATACATACTTATTTCCTGAAACCCCTTTTTTTCTCGTCTGAATATTATGCATACTTATGTGTTGTAACTTAAATTCCACGTCTATTTCAGCTTCGTTGAATTTCGTAGAATCACAGCAGTAACACTAAACAAGCTGTACGTTTCTTCATGTAAATACACATTACTGTTACAACTTGGTGGCAGATATGAAATAAAACATAAATCTTGCTCCTATCGGTTAGGTAATGTGCATTTCCTTCCAATTATTCATAGTGAGAAACTTAGCAGATATGTAAATTGCAAAATAAATAATTTTGTATGAAATATTTTCGTGAAGTGGGCATCATCACGAAGGATTGAAAATAAATTTCGCAAAGTGATATGCGAATTGTATAATATCAAGCATATTTCTGTGGTGTTCGGGTAAAGAGTGATGTCATTTTTTGTGCAGATGGAATTTTGTTCCCCAGGTGAACATACAAGTTAAATTATACAAGTGAATGTGCAAAAATCAAAAGAATACTAACAGTTGATGTACTTTATTTGTGTAGAAAATTATTTGCAATAAGGGTCCGAAGTATAATGTTCATTTATCTTCAAATTCATTTTATGACTTATCTCCCTTTACCGAAACACAATAGATTTATCATATAAAAGTGCGTTGCAAAATGTTTCGTTATGACGTATAATAAAATGTTGTAACAGTCTTGTGTCGTATGTTCACGAATAATGGTTAGGTACTTTGCGAGGAGGTAGTGAAATCTAAAATCTTTATTAATGAATTGACTTGAAAAGTAATAGGGTCACTGTTGTCAACATTTCGCCCTACAATCTCGCTAAATTTTCAACAAAAAGTAGCTAAATTTTTCCAAAATTTGTTAAGAAATCCCCAGAAATGTCGCTAAAAATTAATAATAAATATCACTAAATAAAAACAAGAAAAACGCACATATGCGGAGAAAAATATCATTTCCTCGTCGTCATCCTATTAAAACCAGCAAAAGCTACAGTCTCATTTACTTCACACGAACTGCTGACACAAAATTCCAAAACTAAATTGCCTCAGATCGGTTCGGAATGAAAAATCTCCGCGTTGCGGGGAAGAACCAAGATTACATTAGCTGCAGCTCGCGACTAGTCACGTGTCAATCAAAGTTGCCACCGTTTATGGGTGTTGGAGCAGTAGCATTGAGAGAGAGACCTGACCCGTTAGAATCACTGAATCAGCATCTTTCACACCTGATAACTGATCACAAATATATGAGATCAGAGCTTTCACGTATGAATCATTAGAGTACTCAGTAATGCACCCATGCCTCTTCTAAAACTAAGAAGTGCATGACTTCAGTTGAATGTTTTAACTTGAAAGAAAGAAAGAAGTGGAAGAATATACTGTAAAAATCAGCAGGAAAGTCGCTAATCGTATTTTACAAAATTTGTCGCCGAGACTGATTCAAAATTCCCTAGATTTAGCGACTTATCGCTAAATATGGTAATACTGAATAGGGTACTCAATTAATCGAGCAGAAAAATGGAACTTACATCAATTATTATGGTATTAATGGAGCATTGCGGCTGCATCTATCTCCAGATTTCTATTCCTCTTATTTCAGAATAAATTGAAGAATATTGCATATGTTAAAACTTCTCGCACACCAATATTAGTGTGTACATTTACATCAAGTAACAATTTTATCATGTGGTTGAAAACAATTTTTACAAAGCGCTGGGTGCATCCCAGAAACTTTTCACCATTTTGACATTTCGCTGTGACCTAAGTTAAGATACTATTTTCTGTGCGGCAAACTGGTTAATAGTCTGCCGGTCAGCGACGAATTTTACGGCATTGGAACTGCCACTCAGTCGGCAGGTAGACTTGACGCAGCAAGGGCACTCTGTATTATGGCTTCATTATAACAAAGTGCACGTGTTTCCAGTTCGTAGTTTACAAAACACAATGCTGCTGTATTTAAACAACAACTCAACTAATTTATTGTACGGGAGAATTAATTTGTGATTGGAATTGAATTCCAAAATTTTACCTGGAAGAATGTTGAATTATATATCGTCAGTTGTCGTTAAATATTTTAATTTCCAATTTTAATTTTCATTTATTCATTTTAACAGAAAGGGTTTGGAATTGAACGGGCTACATCAACTGCTTGTCTATGCGGATGACGTGAATATGTTAGGAGAAAATCCACAAACGATTAGGGAAAACACGGGAATTTTACTGGAAGCAAGTAAAGAGATAGGTTTGGAAGTAAATCCCGAAAATACAAAGTATATGATTATGCCTCGTGACCAGAATATTCTACGAAATGGAAATATAAAAATTGGCAATTTATCCTTTGAAGAGGTGGAGAAGTTCAAATATCTGGGAGCAACAGTAACAAATATAAATGATACTCGGGAGGAAATTAAACATAGAATAAATATGGGAAATGCGTGTTATTATTTTTTAATTTATCTTTTATCATCCAGTCTGCTGTCGAAAAATATGAAAGTTAGAATTTATAAAACAGTTATATTACCGGTTGTTCTGTATGGTTGTGAAACTTGGACTCTCACTTTGAGAGAGGAACAGAGACTACGGGTGTTTGAGAATAAGATTCTTAGGAAAACATTTGGGGCTAAGAGGGATGAAGTTACAGGAGAATGGAGAAAGTTACACAACACAGAACTGCACGCATTGTATTCTTCACCTGACATAATTAGGAACATTAAATCCAGACGTTTGAGATGGGCAGGGCATGTAGCACGTATGGGCGAATCCAGAAATGCATATAGTGTGTTAGTTGGAAGGCCGGAGGGAAAAAGACCTTTAGGGAGGCCGAGACGTAGATGGGAGGATAATATTAAAATGGATTTGAGGGAGGTGGGATGTGATGATAGAGAACGGATTAATTTTGCTCAGGATAGGGACCAATGGCGGGCTTATGTGAGGGCGGCAATGAACCTCCGGGTTCCTTAAAAGCCAGTAAGTAAGTAAGTTTATTCATTTAATTTCTATAAATTTGGAATAAGCACCTGTTGCAGTAAATTTTTAAAATAAAGTTAATTTGTTGTCTTACGTACAAAGGTCAAGAATTATTCGGTCGAATGTGGCCCAAGTTAATGAACATCTCATACTTTCCACACTAAAAATAAATACGTAGTCTATAGTTGGTCAGATCGTGAATTTCAATATTAAATTTAAGCTCGTAGTGTCAATTACAACAAAAAGTTGAATTTCCTCCCTTCCAGTGACCCAGCCAATTCCTTTTCCTCTTTCTGATCAGTTTCAGCATCAAAGAGTGGATGAAAAAAGAATGATGCTGAAACTGATAGAAAGAGGAAACGGAATTGGGTGGGTCACTAGTTGAGAAGAAACTGCCTTCTGGAGGATGGACTGGAATGAATGGTGAACGGAAGAAGATTTAGGGGTAGAAGAAGATATCAGATGATAAACGACATTAAGATAATATATGGATCATATGAGGAGATAAGTCCACACCTGTGGAATAACGGTTAGCGCGTCTAGCCGCGAAACCAGGTGGCCCGGGTTCGATTCCCGGTCGGGACAAGTTACCTGGTTGAGGTTTTTTCCGGGGTTTTCCCCTCAATCCAATATGAGCAAATGCTGGGTAACTTTCGGTGTTGGACCTCGGCATTATCACCTTCATCTCATTCAGACGCTAAATAACCTAAGCTGTTGATAAAGCGTCGTAGCGTCGTAAAATAACCTACTTAAAAAATGAGGAGACAAAGAGGAAGGTAGGAAATAGGAAAGACTGTAGAATGCTGAGTTTGCAGTGAAAGTCCTGCCCTTGGGCAGAACACTATGAATGAAATATGTAAATATGTTGAAACCAACTAATTTTAATAAAAGTGAAAATATTTCGTCGATTTGTAGTTGTGAATCTACATATTAACTTTGGCGCAATATAGGACTATTCAGTAGTAAAGAAAATAGTTATTACACATTTATGTTATAGATTTGATATCAGATTCACATAAAAACAGTACATCCTATACAATAGAATTATTTTGAACGTAATAAGTTATTTACGCTTTGATATGTACATCAGAGACGAATATTCGTCGTTGTTCCTGCAATAACTCCTATGTGATATATTTATCGATTTTCAGTTTTTTGCTGTATTAATTAACTTAAATAGTGATACAGCAAATAATATAAACTCCTATATGTAATTATATTTCTTTCTTTCTTTATTTCTTTCTTTCGAAAATGTAAGAATTCACAATCTCCTATGTACCACTTCATAGAATGAATAAACGTATTTTTTCTTCTACTGAAAAATTTTACATTTTGCACATAGGAGTTATTTCAGGAACAATGACGTTATTTCTACCATTATGTGGAGGGATGCATTTAATTATTTAATTTTCATAAAACTTGAAACACAATATATTCCTAGCATTATTATGTACTCCAGGACGTGCCCTTGGGCAGAACATTATGAATGAATGAATGAATGAATGAATGAATGAATGAATGAATGTATTTTGTTCCAAAATCAATAAAAGAAAGATGAGTACTTAATTTAATCCAGTTATATTGGCAAAATTACATACTGTGCAACGATGATATTGTTACCATGAATTTATAGCGTATGTTAGCATGTTCAAGAACTTGCTTGTGCGTTAATTAGCTCGTCATCATATTAATGGCACACAATTTTTTTTAAGTTAATACTTGTACATTAGAATGTATTTTCCTCTTTGTGATTATGTATTCAGTCTATTTTTATTATATATTTATTATTATTATTATTATTATTATTATTATTATTATTATTATTATTATTATTTTAAAGTTAATACTGATTGTGTATATGTATTCAATCTCTCTTTTTTACTTTATTATGTTTATTATTATTTTTAAGTTAATATTTGTATATCGGTATGTATTTTTCGGTATGTGATTTGATCCTGGTTGAGTGGAAGAGAAGGCCTGATGGCCTTAACTCTGCCAGGGAAAATGAAACTATTATTATTATTATTATTATTATTATTATTATTATTATTATTATTATTATTATTAATTTTTTAACAATTCTAGGGATAGCATTTTCATTTTTTATATGTTAAATCGATGAAGTAATAAATTTATAAAATATTATGGCCTTTTATAATCGCTTCATTCACTGCCGTACCTTTTATATTCTACCCATTTCATTTGATAACATAAATACAGTGGTAGTAAGTTGTGTTGCAAAGTGACAACGTTATAATATTTAAAATTTCTAACTGATTTTCTGAAAATATACAAAAGTGAACGGGCTTCCATGGTCCCTGTTCTTTTCAGATATAATATATTGCTTTATTTTCGTAAGAATATTCAAGCTTTAAATGTTCTCAGCCACCGAATTATATACAGCCTACAAATTTATACATATGCATATAATCTCATAGTTCACTGGCGAAACTAATGTGACGAACAAGCAGTCTCGGGCTGTATGTTTATACCCGCATAATGGAGAGAGGATATAAAATTCGAAGTTTATGTGACTCCCAATTTTCTGTGCGTCCACTTAGTCGTGACAGCATATCTAACAGTAGCCCATAGAATGAAGCAACACGGTTGAAGAAGTTTCAAAAAAGAAACTTATCTCCAGCACTGGACGTGGGGAAGTAGACCATTAGAGGCAGTAGCAGTTGCTAGGGATGCTGCATGCAGCCCCCTTCTGCTGCAAGATGCGTGCGCTACCCTCAAGAAGAATTATAACAAAAAGAAAGGGTGATGATGACCCCATCAGTTAAGTACAGTTAAGGTTTACACCTTTCCAAAAACGTTGAGTCCTTCTTACGTGGACGAAGGGGAGGAGACCAATATTTGTTTAGAGTCGGTTGGACGCAACTGTTTCTGACCTTCCACACCATTTACTGAGTTCGGGTTGTGATGTAAAAGTTTTCATTGTAATAAACCATTTAATAAATCATTTATTTATATTTTCGTTATTTTCTACGATTGGTAGTAGAATCATACAGTATTTCCGATATTATACATAATTGAAAGTTGAAACAGATAATTTAATTTAGAAAATCCGTTAGCAGATAATCGGGCATTATATCATACAATGAATACTCAATACAAAAGGCCTCTTTATGAATGAAACGAAATAATTCAAACATAGTATTTCAAACAATGAAATTAATGGCATTGTAGAACAAAATCTTATTTAGAAAATTAATAATTGTCTAATGATAACGAATTTCTTCACCGTGGCTATATGGGTACAGTATTCGCTTCCCAACTAAGCTGTCCGTGGTGCAATTATTTTCCGTCCATAGGACTGGATATTTGTCCCTTTTCCTGTGTTGTTTCAGCGTGACCTTTCACCTGATCTTGCAACCAGAGAGGCCCGTAATGTTTGCCTGTCTAGTGTTAATCTATAACTATATAGCGTACCTTCCCCTACACCGCATTGGATTGTAACTCGGTACAGAAGAAGATTAAACAGAAGGAGAAAATAAACGACTTAAAAGTTTTTTTTAAATTTAGTTGTTACCTTCTACGACTAGGCGTATATACTGTACAATATATAAGGCACAGACAATGTTATCTATGTGGATGAGAAACCCAAAAAATTACAAAGCTTATAATCTGAGGAACTGATGTACGGAAAGACTGAAATAAGGTTTTAGGTTTGGGCAGTTGGAAATGTTATAGGGAAATGTTAGGTTAATACTGGTCGTGTATATTAAAGTAATGGAGCAGCAAATGTATTATGACGAGGTATTAAATAAGTAAAGGCGAAAGTGTAAATATAATAATAATCAGTAAAAATTTTATTTAATTTTCGTATTTTTTCGTCTTCTTTTTATTATTATTTTATTAGCCCTACATTCCATTTTATTGTATTCTTCCTTACGTTTTCACTATTAACAAAGATGAAATTGTACTGAGTTGCTTTTATTATATTCCAATCTTTAGATATGTATTTTACTTTCTTTTTTCTATTTTGGTATTATTTTCATGTTGTTTAGTGCCAATTTTGTTATGCTATTATTATTTTTTGTAATATGTTAGTATTCTGTTCTATAACTTTTTGTTAAATTTTCACTGCTTGTATACTTTGTGACCTGGTAGAGTATAAGAGAAGGCCTATGGCCTTAACTCTACCAGTATAAGTAAATAAATAAACAAATAAATAAATAAGTAAATAAATTAAGTAAATAAATTAAATAATTAACTAAATAAATTAAGTAAATAAATCAATTAATTGAGTAAATAAATAAGTAAATAAATATTATTATTATTATTACTATTACTATTATTATTATTATTATTATTATTATTATTATTATTATTATTATTATTATTATTATTATTATTATTAAAATGAGAGAACGATATATTGAAAGATTAAGCTAGATGAATTGAATGAACTGTGTTGGGAATAGTACAGATTCCAATGACTTAAAGCGTGTGAAGTGTTAAGTGTTACGTAAGTAAAGTGATTTTTTGTAATGTTATGTGGGAAGGATTGGTATAGTTATTTTAGTAGGAACATAATTCAGGAAGAAACATGAGCTGAGTTTAATCTGTGAGAAGAAATAACATGTTGATAAATTGAGGACAATAGTGGGAAATATACTTTAAAAAATTGTTGTAGCAGATTGGAGCTAATTTATTATCAGTATCAGTGGAAATATTAGTTTAGCATACTTTCGGGAGATCAATAAATTTGTAGGCAAATGTAAATAGAGAGTTAGATGTGACTTAAATACAGGAATCTGGATGTATACACCATAACGCGTATTGATGCCATATTTATCATGTCATATAAAGCACAGAGTTTTATGAAAGATGAAATTGTAAAATTAAATATCATTATCACGATCAAGATTTTGGTAGAACAAGAAGTTAAATATAAGAAAATCCGACTGGTCAAAATTACTATGATAGATACAGTGGCTCAAGTGAAGATATTTGGTGGTATGACGAATAGTTTTAAAATAAATACTGGTCTAAAACAAGTAGATGGTTTGCAACAATCCTTTTTAACCTGGCATTACAATGGGTGGTTAAACAAACTAACGTGGACTCCAAAAAATTCTAGGTATATAAAAGTACTCAGTTAAGCTTTGGTTTTTCTGAACCGACACATGCGAGGTGCGAGGCTGCTTACCTCGCAGCCATAGAAACCACTCACTATCATTCGTGTAGTCCGGATTTGTGCGAGGCGGGCCTCGCAACTCTTATACGTCTGTTCAGAGAACCAAGGCTTGTAGGATATGTGGATGACCTGGACATTATGGGAAGATCGAAAACAGCAATAAAAAATATACCAAGAATTGGAGTATGAAGCTGCATGGATTGGATTGAAAATTAATATTGATAAAACAAAGTGGATGATACAAACCAGTACTCGTGACAAAATTTCAAACAGAACAATAGAATGTTGGATACTTCTGAGGAAGTAAAAAATTTTAAATATCTAAGTAGCACGATAACCGAGCATAATGACGAGACAACTGAGATACAAAACCGTATTACATTGGCTAATAAAGCTACTTTTTATTCGTAGGGATTATGAAGTCTAATAGTGTACACCAGAAAACTAAAATAAAGATATACCAAACAATAATAAAGAGCGTTCTTACCTGTGGAAGTGAAACTTGGACTTTGTCAAAGAAATCTGAGATGATGCTTGGAGTATTTGGAATATTAGGAGGATTTTTGGAGCTGTGCTGGATAAATTTAATCCGATATAATAAGGATCTGTATGAGAAATATAAGTGTACGGATTGGGCACCTACATTAAGGGGTTAGGTACAGCTTACAGCAGTAAAAGTTTGGACATATTCAACATTTTTTTCCTCCATTACTGTATATTGTACAATAATGAAAATTAGTATGTGTAAAACACTGTCTTTCTGTTATATGAAAAAAATATCTTTACGATTTAAAGAAAATTATTTACTTTTTTTTTTTTTTCAAAATTCATGTCACTGTGCAGTGATGAAGGGTTTCCCACATAACTCAAAAACTATCCAACATTCTGTGATGAAATTTTCTATGTGTTTTTATTCATGCCATATCTACAATATGATGCAAGATGACTTCTCTACCTTTGATAGATTATCCGATAAAAATTAAATTCATTTAAAAAATGGTCAAATATCAGTATTTCCTTCTAACACAAAATTTAAAAAAAATATATATATATATTATTTATTAAGGAATGTAGTTAAAATAGCATGATATTGCAAACATGAGTTTCAGTAATAAAATAAAAGAGAGAGAACATGAAAAAGTTAACAAGTTTATGAGTTATGAGGGAAACTCTTCATCACTGCACAGTGAACTGCAACTATTTTGAATTTTGAAAAAAATATATAAATAATTATTTTGTAATTGTAAAAATATTTTTTTTTCGTATAGCAGAAGGATAGTGTTTTACACATACCAATTTTCATTATTGTACAAGATACAGTAATGGAGGAAAAAATGTTGAATATTTCCAAACATTTTACTGCTGTAAGCTGTATCTAACCCCTTAAATTGAGAAGATTGGAGTGAGTTGGCCATGAATATAGGATGGAGGATTATAGAATACCAAGGAGAATTATGGAATGGAAATTATTTGGTAAGATACCAGTTGGAAGATCTAAGAACAGATGGATAGATGCTGTGACGAGTGTTCGTACTACAGCATGGAGGAGGATGGCTTTGGCTAGAGAAGATGGAGAAATAGTATAAAGGAGGCTAAGGCCCGATTTTGGGCCGTGATTCCATTGTATAGAAAGATCACGATCAGGAAAACTCTGATGGTTCACAGCTGTGGAGTAACGGTTAGCATTCCTGACTGGGGAACACACTGGCCTGGATTCAAATCCTGGTTGGGGTAAGTTATCTGGTTGAGGTTTTTTCGGGGTTTTACCTCAACCCATTAAGAGAAAATGCTGGGTAATTTTCGGTGCTGGATTTGGACTCATTATCGGCATTATCACCATCTGAGACGCTAGATAACCATCACAGTTGATAAAACGTCTTAAAATAAGAAAGAAACTCTCATAGTACAAGGAAGTAATCGAACTTGAAGTTTAAAAACAATTACAATATCATTTGCGTTATATGGAAGTGAAGCTTGGACAATATTAAGTTAATGTTAATTATGTTACAGATAGAAGAGATGAACATTTTTAGAACTCTCATGTACATTAAAGTCAGGCTTAGAAATTACGATTATACACGAATTTAATCTGAAATATTTGGAACAAATCATGAAGTAGGCAATTGAAAGAAATAGTTGCTGAGTTATGTAAAAAAGTAATTAATTTCGGGTGTGTCCCAGTTACATTGTATTTGTACAATAATTTGTAATATGTGTTTGTCTATGAGATTGGTAATCAATTTCGAATTTTGAAGAATATTCATATACGAGTATTACAATAGCATTTTAAAATCTTTATTATTGTATGTAATTTTTGCTTGCAATAAAATCTTTGTTATTATTTTATTATTATCATTATTATTATTATTATTATTATTATTATTATTATTATTAGCAGAACGAAGAAATTAACATGAGGCGAAACAAAGACAGTTTGAACAGTTATGAACGCAACGGACTCGGTAAGAAGGATGATGATGATGATGATGATGTTGGTGATAATGATGATGATGACGATGACAACGACGACGACAAAAACGAAAATTATGGAATTTAATTATTTTTAAATTATGATTAACACAACAAAGTAGAAACTAATTCCGATGAAAATATAATTACATTTTATGCAACTTATATTTAAGCAATGTGTGTGTGTGTGCGCTCGCTCGTTTGCGTGCGTGCCTGTGTGTGTGTGTGCGTGTGTACTTGTTTGTAGCTATAAATTTATTTGTTTTGTATTGTGTCCTAATATATTGTTTGTATGTAGGTATAACTTATACAAATATTGCTGATTATACTGCATTCAATTGTTAATTTATATTGAAATAAGTTATTATTTTCCAATATTTTTTACTTCAACAAAAGTACCTAATTCTTACTGGTGATGCACTGTCTTGTACATATTTGAGCATGGAACGTAATAGCAAAGTCATGCCTTTTGGTCTTTCAATTGGCACTGCATTACAGTATATGATTCTAAATTTTTCCAGTGTACTTTGTAATAAAATATTTTTTCTTCTTCTCCACTTCACGGATCACTCAAATTTCACGTTCCGACTTCACAATTGTCCCCAGTACTTCCTAGGTCACCCTCGACCTATCGATCTCTTCTTCCCCTCTGAATAATATAACTTACAGGGCTGTTTTAGGAAATATTTTGTTTTCCATTATTTGCAAATGTTCAATACAGTTTAGTCCGTTATCTATTAATTTATTACATATGAATTCTATTTTTAAATCTTCTCAAATATCATAATTCATTATTTTATCCAATATTGTATAGTATTCAACGCTCCTAAGGAATTGAATTGAATTTGGTTAATTCGTTTTTGCTGTCAAAAAATCTGAAAGTTAGAATTTATAAAACAATTATACTACCGGTTGTTCTGTATGGTTGTGAAACTTGGACTCTACTTTGAGAGAGGAGCAGAGATTAAGGGTGTTTGAGAATAAGGTTCTTAGGAAAATATTTGGGGCTAAGATGGATGAAGTTACAGGAGAATGGAGAAAGTTACACAACGCAGAACTGCACACATTACATTCTTCACCTGACATAATTAGGAATATTAAATCCAGACGTATGAGATGGGCAGGACATGTAGTACGTATGGGCGAATCCAGAAATGCATATAGAGTGTTAGTTGGGAGGCCGGAGGGAATAAGACCTTTGGGGAGGCAGAGACGTAGATGGGAGGATAATATTAAAATGGATTTGAGGGAGGTGGGATATGATGATAGAGACTGGATGAATCTTGCTGAGGATAGGGACCGCTGGCGGGCTTATGTGAGGGCGGAAATGAACCTCCGGGTTCCTTAAAAGCCATAAGTAAGTAAGTTGGTACCCAGGTTTCACTACCATAAAGCAAAGTGAGTAGAACCATTACCATGTAGAATAAATGGTTTTTATGTTGAAAATATGAAACTGAAAGCGTCTTTATACATTCATTAATAGTCTTACTTGTTCGTTAAGTCAAAGGCTTGCTTTGTCATTTGAGATTTCTAGCCAAACATAGCTTCTATAATAATGTCTTTAATCTTCTGACATTCAGTTTGGCATTTGCTGTCAAGGTTGTTTTTTTTTTCTAACCAATCTCTTTCTCATGATGTCGATATGGTCGTTTTACATCGTATCTTCTGCTACCCTGATAGAGATGACAATTATCTGAATCACATAAAATAATTTCAGATTTTATTTTATTTTTTGCAAAATTCGATCTAGTCTATGTAATTGACAGAAGATTTATTAATAGTATTCTTATGAAAATTGACAGCAACTGAGAATGGCTTGTACCACGAGTAACATAAATATTTGTCAAGTGCTATGACATTAACAATTACAGAAGTGGTCGTTATATTCTTAAATACGCGAGCCAGTTGTAGTAAACAAAGGTATGCATTTTTTGTTCTGTAAGATATTTGAATAGCAGAACAGTAAATCAGTTATGTCTTAGTTTCAATCTCATTTAACATCAATAATTTATGAGTATGGTAGAGCAGAATAATGCTGCAAAGCAACAAAGAAGTCCATGCATGATAAATATGTATGGTGTATGACTAATGAATAAGACATACTCGTTACGTGCTTCGTTAATCAGTTGTGTGCCTTAAGCAGTCTTTGTGGTTTAAAAAATCGAGCTTTGTGCAAGAAAAATCATTAGAATGCATTGGTAATAGTATCATGAAATAAAAATTTAATAGTATAATCGTAATGAAATTGTTTGTAATAGTAATGACCGAAATAAATTATTTGTTCATCCAGATTTATGTACATAAGAACTAATGAAATAGGGTTAGAACTTAGTAGAAAAAGTATGTGCTTTGTAAGAAAAGAAATGAATGTTCTATAATCCTAATTAAAATATATCACTATTAAATACAAATAAATTTAAATGAAATCAATGATAATGTGATAATAAATTTGTTTCTTACTATTATAATAACGGCTAGACATATTTTACTATCAGTATTAGAAGATTGTAAGATTTAATTAAAGATTAAATATCGCGTTTATAATAAAAAAATAGTTTATTGTTTAAAGTTAGTTCACATTTATAAGTTCCATGTTGAAGTTTTTATTTATAGATTATGTTACATCAATTTAATTTCTATAAGCTACGTTCGATATGGGAAGAAAATGCACAAACTAATTTTTTTCTGGCATACCATGTCGTCGTTGTTCCTGCAATAACTCCTATGTGCAAAATATAACATTTTTCAGTAGGAAGAGAAAACACATTTATTCATTCTATGGCAGCCGTACATAGGAGACTGTGAATTCTTACATTTTCGAAACAAAGAAATATAATTTCATATAGGAGGTTTTATTATTTGTTGTATCACTATTTAAGTTATTTAATAGAGAAAAAATCTGAAAATTGATAAATATGTCGCATAGGAGTTATTGTAGGAACAACGACGATGTGTATTTAACATGTATTGATCCTCGACTATTTTAGTAACTTAAAATATTACTTTATTTCACTTAATATTTAGTTTATTTCATTAAAATTTGTAAATTACTATATCCTTTAATAAAACGAAATAAAACTAACTTAAATTTTGAAATAGATATAATTTTTTAAAAATTAACGTATATACAAAATGGCCGTCGTCGTCTTCCTAACAAGTATTAGGCCGAGTGGCCTGTTACGTCTCAAAATAGAATTTTCAGTCCATCTCTTCTTCGGACGACCTAGAGACGTTTTGCCATGCGGATGGTAATGAAACAATGGTGACACGTTTATATGTATCGAACAACGGGATTTGTTTATTTATCACACTCATTTTGCTTGGTTAACATGGTAACAGGTTTTGTTTATAATATGTCAAAAGTAAATTTACTTCTTATTGAATGTTTAAATCATTACCATAAACTGTGTTTTAAAATGGTTTTTACTTTACAAAATCGAATCATTTATTATGTCCAGCGCTTTTCCCTGATATCAATCCAGCATATCTTTTAGCTGTGGGGTTATTTAAAAGACCGAGTTTTTTAACTAATTATACGAACTAAAATATAAATTTCGTATAAGAGCAATAAGAACATAAGAGCAAGCAATGTTTCTGGAGGTAAACATGGTGGTATATTTACATTGTGACATGATAAAATAGTGGGAGTTAAAGTTACTGATTGCATATGACTAATTGCATAATTATTTCTAAGCAATTTTTATTTGTGATTTGTATAAATATTTGCTACCTTAACTAATGTCAAGGATAAACTAATATTACTAGTTATCTGTTTCTTTTTTATAATTCGTAGATCTGGAAATTAGTACTTTGAATCATATATCTTACAAATAGTATATATGTTAAAATACATTATTATTCCTTCTTGATTCACATACTTTTTAACACTTGCATATCACAATGATAATATGTTAGAACTTATTAAATTAACAACTTTTAATAAAGTATTATGTTAACTTTTGAAACTTAAGAAGGTACTATAATTTTGTGACTGTTTTCGGCGTGATGTCCACCATTCTCAAACTATCACTAAAGTTATATATTAGGCTCAACAGTTCCATTGATAAATATGGGATTCAGAAAATGTAAGAAAAAATTGTCATACGTGATGATATGTTTATAGGTTATGCTGGTAATTTTTAGATATCTCTTTGATTCAGATTTTTGTTTAACTTAGCTTTTTCAGTGGGGTAGTTTGCGACACTTTATCAACTGTTGTCGTTATCTAGCGTCTGAATGATATGAAGATGATAATGCCGGCGAAATGAGTGCAGGGTCCAGCGTCTAAAGTTACCCAGGATTTGCTCTTAATGGGTTGAGGGAAGACCTCGGAAAAAACCTTAATCAGGTAACTAGTCCCAACCAGGATTTGAACCCGGGCCCGCTCGTTACGCAGTCAGGCACACTAACCGTTACTCCACAGCGGTAGACGTTTAACTTTACTGTAAACAGTAATCTTTATTGATATAAAATACAGAGTAATAGGTAATACTAATAAGATATATTGATTTTAAACGAAATAAATATTTTGCGAGAAGGATACGTTTTATTCATAGGTATTATAAGTGACTACGTAAAGATTAATTTTCTTTTGGTCCTACATAATATATCTGTTATGGTAACAAGTGATATTAGAGGAGAAAAATTCGCTCCGGCGCCGGGGATCGAACTCGGGTCCTTGGTTCTACGTACCAAGCGCTCTAACAATTGAGCTACGCCGAAGTTCAATCCACAGCACCGGATCGAATCCCTCTCCTCCATTGTTTTTCCCTTTGTGGCCTGACTCCAAGTTCGACATGTAGACATTTTATACTAAGTCAACTGCCATTAATATCAATTGTTATCATAACAGATAGGGTAAACATTGGTAATTTCGTGGCAGTGGTTATTTCGTGATAATTTTTCTTTGTTCTTTTGTGAACTAATCAATGGTGTTACGAGATCCAAATTTCCGCCAAGGGATTGCATATGTTGTCCAGTTTCCAGAAACATACAGCTAAGCTTTGTGTGACTATTGTAGTTGCTTCAGTGAGCTTTTATGTTTGGAGAGAGCAAGTTTGCGTCGACTTCTCAAGCGTACAAATTTTGTGGATGTTTGTAATTACATTACAGGCTTATTACTAAAGGTAAGCATATGATATTTGGTACAAAGATTTATTGTATCTTCATGAAATTTTAGGAAATGCTTTTGGAATTTTAGATACATCTGTAATCGCCATATAGGCTTAGCTTTACTGATAGAAATATTAGCTGTTTAGGCAAAATTTTGTTGAGCATTAAGTGTTACATTTTATACTACTTTAAAAATTGTATTACAATAGGAATTTTAGAAATATGAGGACAAGATGTGATAACAAAAAAGAAAACGGAGACGCAATGGGTTCAGTGTAGCTTCTGTTTGAATTGTTATCATGCTAAGTGTCAATGATAAGTGCTAGATGACTTACTTGCAAGAATTGTGACAGAAGATGGAACATGGCTCCACCATTTTGGACCGGACACAGAGGCAGACAATGGAGTGGCATCATGCAAATTCACCAAAGAAATAGAAATTCAAAAGTACATCTTCGGCAGGAAACGTTATGGCTACTGTGTTTTTCGATTCAGAACGACTCTTGCTTGTGGACATCATGCCACACGGAACCACCATTAATTCTGATGGGTATGTTGCAAATCTCAAGAAACTTCTAGTTCGACTGAGTCGTGTTCGACGCCGTCGGGAGAAGCAGGATGTTTTGCTATTGCACGACAACGCACAGCCGTACGTCAGCCACAAGACCACAGACCAGATCAGAAAATTCGGACAGACAACACTGAAACATCCGCCTTACAGTCCTGAACTGGCCCCGTGCGATTACCATCTCTTTGGTAAACTGAAGGATCCCTTCGCGGAACGAGGTTAGAAGATGACTCCCTTGTGCACGCTGCTAAAGAGTGGCTCAGACGTGTTGGTCCAGACTTTTACCGTGCTGATCTACAGGCCCTCGTTCCTAGGTTACGTAAGACAGTTGAAAGGGACGGGGATTATGTGGAAAAGTGACATTTTGTTCCTTAAGGATGCATCTACATTCTGTGAAAATAGCAAAGCTGAAGGATAAAAATATAACTTTTAAACAAACGTTATGCATTACTTTTGGAGTTACCCTAGTAATGTAGGCTATAGTAAAGTCCGTAATAAAAGTGTTCACTCTTTCAGGGCAAAGAAGATCCCTTTTCAATTTCAATTTTTACTTTGATTTCATTCTTATTATGTGTTGATATGTATTTCTATGTTTTCTTGCTATGAATAGGCCTATTAGACGGAATTACTATGTTTGAAGTCTTGTAACAATAAATGAGAATTTCATTTGACTTTAATGAATTTTTCCACAATTCTTCAACCTCTCACGAAATTATCAATGCAATATCACGAAATTACCAAGGTTATCACGAAATAACCAACCTTTCAGCTTAAGTTGGAAAAGTGGTTTTTGGCACATATTCAAGAACGTATCCAATCTTTTATGTCTCCAGATTTGTACAGAAAGTTATCGTCTTTTAGGTGAAAAAATCGGAATAAGGATATATTTACACATTTGCATTTTAAATTAGTTTTCATGAAATTATCACGAAATTACCAATGTTTACCCTATATTCTGTAGACCAAAAAATTAATCTTTACGTAGATTCTTCGACCAACAGTGTATATTACTGAGGAATCTCGGCCACCAAGTCACTCAATTGATTGCGCTTCTTGTATAATGGCAGTTGTATATAATGTCAACATACATGTCGAACTTGGAGTCAGGCCACAAAGGAAAAACAATGCAGGAGAGGGATTCGATCCGGTGCTGTGGATTGAACTTCGGGGTAGCTCAGTAGTTAGAGCGCTTGGTACGTAGAACCAAGGACCCGAATTCGATCCCCGGAGCCGGAGCGAATTTTTCTCCTCTAATATCAATTATTATAAGTGACATTGGGAGTACAAAAAATGAGAAATCAGAAAGTTATATTGAATATAACTTTTAGATAAAATAATTCATAGGCTTTAGTTTTTATCTTATTATTATTTTCTTAATACCTAGGTGAAATAAATTGAATTTTAAATTTATTTAATGTTATTTATATGCAATATAGGCCTATAGTTTCAAATTACACATATGATAAAACATTTAATTATTAAATATTGGAAGTAGACAATAATAACAATAATGTCCTTTCGTAATATATTTGTTATATCTATTGTGTTTAAAGATATGAATCCTTTTATAACTTAGTTACTTAGATTAGACTTTTTTATATTTTGCTAAAATTAATGTAAATAATATTTTAATGAAACACTGAGTAAAGAGTAGAATATTATATTGCACGAATGTTTCAGAGCAATATTTTGTTCAAGAATTGTATTTCTAATGTTGTGCTTGATGGTATGTATGTGGTAGGAGCAATAGTAAAGGGCTTCTTCCCTGCTCGGATTGTAAAAGGGATCTTCAACACGTGTGTTCCCTTACATTGAATGGCTAGTACAATAAGTTCATATATCTGTGTACCTATATTTTGTTTTGACTTTCTCACGTAGTGAAAATGGAGGAGGTGGTCTAAACCTGTCGAGTTGACACGATATTAATATTGAAAAAAGGGAAGGGTTCAAAAGGATGAGAAGGGTTCAGAGAAGGGGTGGAAGAAAAGATGATGATGTCACCACGTAGCAATAGGGATGCTGCAAAAGAAGGGATTAGATTGGTGCGTGAACGTCGCTTTCTCACGTTATTCATATAATTCGAACGCTCAGATTCCTCAACATGTACCTTACTGCGATGCTTTTTAACATAAAGCCTGCATAGGAGACAGAGATTCCAAAGGGGGCGAGGGGGAAATATAGAAGATGAGTTATGATCTAGAGAGATGACACTTCGACAATGAAATCCAGACTGCATTCTACAGGGTACAAGCCGATGGACATTTCCATACTTGCCGAAGTCCCCAGTCTGAACTGATAGAGGCGAAGCATTTGTTTCCTTGTGTGGTGTGATGCAAAGATCTGGAAATTGTTAAGCCTCTGCTAGACAACTGGAGAATGCCGCTGTTATTCGAGTTGCAGTGCAGTGAGTTTAGGTGATAACAGGTGTTTCGGAAATAATAGTCAACCCGTTACACCGTACGTAACTGGTTGCACGTTTTTATTCTATTCATTCATGTTCACTGACTTTCATTAAAACATTCATAAAATATATAAATTGTGCATTTTAATTACGCACAATTATGATTTTTCTAAAAATAAACCGATGTACAATTTCACCTGAACTGTACATAGTATATTTTGGTAAACTTGCAATATTTGAAAATAATTAAGGAATACAGTGTCATTACTGGCTATATTCAATAAAGTTTTCGTTATGCATAATTATTGTATAGTAGTATAAAATCTAGCTAAAATACTGTTGACCTTTGTTGAAATTTATAGCAGGGAAACAGAATTCACTCTTCCATAAGAAGTTGATGAGTGTCTTTTATATTATATTTGCCACATGTTGTCTCCAGCTGCAGTCTTACGTCATAGGCCTACTGACCACATGATCTGAAAATTTTGTAGTATCGATTGCAGATTCACAAAGAGAGATTCGGTTTCTTGAAGACGAAAAATAAGAAGGAGAAAAAGTCAAATAATAATAAAAATAGTAATAAAACAAATAAACAAATAAATTATGATGGTGATAATAATAATAATAATAATAATAATAATAATAATAATAATAGTAGTAATAGTAATATTAATAATAATAATGCACAACAGCTGAGACGCTTGGCTTCAACATTGCTTGCAAGCCACAATTGCGATTTAAGTTCTTTCAACGCCGTAGATGGTTGTCCATCGTGAATGTCATGTGTTCTGTATTGACGCAGATTCCAACCTGTACCAACTGATATTGGATGGAATAAAGGCTACTTATGAACATAGATCAAATTTCTCACGTGAATATAATATAGATAGATCAATAACAGGATAGATAGATGGGACGGACATCGATGAATGGGTGTGAGGGTGGGTAAGTGAGCGGGTAAATATGCGGATGGATGGATAGGCGGACAGACAATGAATGAATGAGTGAATCTGACTGACTTGACTAAATGGAACTAACTGAAATCTGACTGACACTGACTGATTTCCTGACTGACCAACTGACTGACTGACACTAACTAAAACTGAGTGAATGACTGATACTGAATGACTGACTGAAACTGACACTGATTAAACTGACTGATAGACTTTCTGACTGACTGACTGACTGACTGACTGACACTAGATAAACTGACTGATAGATTGACTGACCAGCTGACTGACTGACTGACTGACACTAACTAAAACTGAGTGAATGACTGATACTGAATGACTGACTGAAACTGACACTGACTAAATTGACTGATAGACTTTCTGACTGACTGGCTGACACTAGATAAACTGTCTAATAGATTTACTGACGAACTGACTGACTGACTGACACTAACTAAAATTGAGTGAATGACTGATACTGAATGACTGACTGAAACTGACACTGACTAAACTGACTGATAGACTTTCTGACTGACTGACTGACTGACTAACTGACTGACTGACACTAGATAAACTGACTGATGGGGAATTGACTGACCAGCTGACTGACTGACACCAGCTGAAACTGAGTAAATGACTTAACTGACTAACTGACTGACTGACACTGGATAAACTGACTAATAGATTGACTGACCAACTGACTGACTGACACTAACTCAAACTGAGTGAATGACTGACTGAAACTGAAACTGACACTGACTAAACTGACTGATAGACTGACTGACTGACTGACACTAGATAAACTGACTAATAGATTGACTGACCAACTCACTGACTGACACTAACTGAAACTGAGGGAATGACTAATAATGAATGACTGAATGACTGACTGGAACTGACATTGAATAAACTGACTGATAAACTTCGCTGTCTAACTGATTGACAGACATTGAGTAAGTGAGCAATACTTGACACTGACCGACAGAAACTGACTAACACTGACTAAACTGACTGGCTACCTGACACTGACTGACAGTAATTGAAACTGAGTGACGCACTGAAAGACTGACTGACACTAACTGAAAAGTGACTGACTTGCTGACTGACACTGACGAAAATGACTGATTTACAGTAATTGAAACTGACCGCCTCAATGAAACTGAACGATATATTGAGACTAACTGAAACTGACACTAAGTGAAACTGTCTGACTGAAACTGAGTAGGCCTACTCCACAATTTTCGATTATAATTTTATTATTATAAAACTAGTTGGGCTACGTACGGATCTCTTTTGATATAGTTAGTCTAGTTGAGAGATTTCGGAATGTTTCTTCAACCAAGTGAATGGAAAATTCCGAGAAACTTCTTGTAGCAGACTGGCCCTCGAATTCATTTCGTCGTCATTATCACATTCATCTTCATCGCCAACTTCATATGAAAACATAATATTGGGTCTCGTTATGGTCTATAAACATTGGGAACTGTATACTTGAACTAACACATATGGGACCTTGTATGAGGCTTACCTATATATTGTATTAATACGTAAATTAATTCATTTTACATTAATTAATTAATACATATAAGTATTTATTCATTCGTTCAGATGTATATATCGGTGTCAACTGTTTGTCACGTATTGAACAGGTAAGGTATATCCTTCGTGCTGAGTGGACACTTGTAGTTTTCGTCAAATGTTATTTTTGTTAATTCTTGTGACACCAAAGAACTATGTTGATTACAGACGGTCTCTGAATCGTGTAAATAATAGTAATATGCGTTACAAGAGCGGTATGTTGAAGTTTTCATGTTCGAGGAAAAGTTTGAAAAAGCGAAACGTAGTTGAGCTTTTTTAATTTCCGAGAATTGAAAGAAAACATACCGCTCGTGTATCGTACATTATTTTGTGCGAAAATCGTTTATTACATACCTGAAAGAGGAATTTCTAATTAGTTGCAATGATATCTCCATCTAGGTTTCTGTTCAATGACGGCAATTTTGGAAAACAACAATATCTATACTCCAGCAGGCCGTGATATACGTCTGTCTTTTTTTCCCCCCAGTCTATAAATGCGAACTTAAAACAAACGACTTCCTTAATGTTACATGCATCACGAAATGCAGTAACTTTAGTGAAGTTGTAGAGTTTACTTAATTTTTGCAAATATTTAAAAACAATAATTAACAGTGCAATTTAGGTGAAATTGGCGTGGTAAGTTTCCAATTTATAATTATTACTATATTGAACGTCTCTAAAAATAATATGTTAAAAGCCTAAAGCAGTAAAATGAATATGGCGCTTAAGCGGTAAGAAGACGGAAATTGTTATGTGTGTTCGATTGGGAATACTGAATGTGGAATTTTAGACTTACCGCGGGTTGGTTTTGTGAGGAAACCAAGCAAATACGCACGATCTCGCACAAACGTCATTGTTCTACAACAATATGTGGACTATGAAAATTGGACAAAAGACATGGAGGTGTGTGGTCACTGACCAACAGGAACAATGAGGTAGCAACTTCAGGTAGTGATTCTGCAGTGCATAACCTAACATTGCCCTTTTGGTCTGCGGCTATTCGGTTGTAATATCGTGCCGCACGACAAATTCCACAGTGAAATGTAAAGCAGGAACAAACATTTCCTTGGTATAAAAAGTATTGACAAGTCTATGTTGAAGGTAGGAGTTGCAGATTTGAATGCGTGCAGTGTAACTGTGTTCCCCCCTTCTCCATCCCGAAAAAATTAAGCTCGCGATTAGTTTGCTCGAATGAACATGTCATTTGGCAGTTCTTACAAAGAGATGAAGTAAATCTTAAGCATTTTATTTTAGTCTCATGGTTACGGGGCACTGCTCAGAATGCGTTGAATTATGTTTTATTTAAGTTTCTGTAAAAGATTGTATAACAAATAAACGTATAAGAGTAGGACTGTGAAGAAAGCATTGCATACAAAAATAAGAGGAGGGAAGAATCTGCAATTGAAGATCATAATGGAACACAATTCAGTGGGACTTTGGAAGACCGATGCATCGCGATGGTGAAACCGGAAACGACAGATGTGCCAAATCTTTAATAGAAAGAAGATAATGATGGATACATTCAGAGATCATTGTACTTTGTACATTACCAAAAAAATTAAGTTGCGGAATGTAGAGAGAATGCAGCCAGAGAGGATGCCGAAGAAACTAGCATGTGGTCAGCATGACATTAAGACGACGGGTTGAGACAAAACTGAAATTTCCTGTGAGCGTATCTTTTACATCGCTCATCATGATTTGAGTTTGAGAAAACTGTCTAGTAAATGGATTCTTAAATGTCTGAACGCTGATCAGAAAAGACTCAGAATGACAATTTCCAAGTCATTTTTCCACCGTTCTGAAAAGGATTCTTGTAACCTTTTGTATCATATTGTAAGAAGAGTCCAGGGGAAAAAGGGGGGATGTCCACTTTTAAACAATTCTCAGGAAACCAATTTTAAAATGTGAAACTCTATCATTGCGAATATAATACTGAGAATTTAACCAGCAGTTATTCTGTGACTAAGAACTTTCTTCCCCTGTTCTAAGTGTAGAATGAATTCACTTCATATGAAGTATATAAGCGAATGGAAATCTGAATTTTGCCTGAAAGTGGACATCCCCCCTTTTTCCCCTGTACTCTATGTTCAAACGTAACTCCATCGTTACGATTGAGAAACAAAAGAAGAACCTAAAGACAAACCTTGGTTATTCCCGCCCAAAGATATTTCGAGTTCAAAAATCAGCAAGAAAGATCCTCGAATCAGGATTTTGGAGCTAAGAGTTAGTGATCTAGAGATGCCATATATTTATGTACTGTATAATGGCAATGGTGAAACCATTGTTTTGTATGTAATGTAATGCATCTTCACTTCTTCTTCTTCAACACTACGGTACAGTGAAATCTCAATTCTGACCAATACGAGGGTTTTTATTATATTGCACTGAGCTCTTCATAAATCCTAAGAGTAACAAAAGCTGAGAGAGAATCTCCTGATGTACTTCTTCACTGCACTGCATACGAGCTGTTGCTGACGCTTATTCGTGCTCACGACTGCAGCTCCAGATGAATGTTTGCTTAATTAAACTTCAGATTCTGCCTTATAAAAATATAAGCTACCGTCGCTATCTTAATAAGCATCGATAAATATTAGCATCTTGTGTGAATGAGCCGCAAGTCATGATCGAAACCGCTCGTGATCAGATCCGCAACGGTGACGGACGCACGCCCGCCCGTTGGAACCACCGGCGTAATTACAAGACGACGACGCGGCGGCGGCCGACACCGACTTAACCTTCTTCCTCTTCATCCTGTCCTGTCTCTTTCTTTTACTATTGTTTTCTATCGTTTCATTTTTCAACTGTATATTATTTTTACTTTTTATCTAGTCTCTTTTTTCTCTCAAAGCCTATTTTTATTTCCATCGCTTACATCTCCCTTCTGTAACTGCTTCTCTCCTATTCTTATTCAGTGTCTTCATATTATTTGTTCCTTCGGCATCCATTTTGTTTCATTTTCCAAATTTTACTTTCAGTCTATCTCCCGTAATCTACTAATTCAACTTCTTCTTTGTTTTATTTTACACTTTTTTTCCTTGTCCAAATGCTCCTATTCCTAATCGAAGCTTTACAGTATTTTATTTCATACTTCTTCTGTTACTGGCCTTTCCATTTTTCCGATCTTCATCTTTCACTTTCCCTTCCAACTCATTCATCTTATATTTTTCCTCTTCTTCATTTCCTTCTCTTTCTTCTTCTTTCCATTTCTTTTGCAACTCATATTTCCATTCATCTTATATTTTTCCTCTTCTTCATTTTCTTCCCTTTCTCTCTCTTTCCCTTTCTCTTCCAACTCATATTTCCATTCATCTTATATTTTTCCTTTTCTTCATTTTCTTCCCTTTCTTTCTCTTTCCCTTTCTCTTCCAACTCAGATTTCCATTCATCTTATATTTTTCCTCTTCTTCATTTTCTTCTCTTTCTTCCTCTTTCCCTTTCTTTTGCAACTCATATTTCCATTCATCTTATATTTTTCCTCCTCTTCATTTCCTTCTCTTTCTTCCTCTTTCCCTTTCTCTTCCAACTCATATTTCCATTCATCTTATATTTTTCCTCTTCTTCATTTCCTTCTCTTTCTTCCTCTTTCCATTTCTCTTGTAACTCATATTTCCATTCATCTTATATTTTTCCTCTTCTTCATTTTCTTCCCTTTCTCTCTCTTTCCCTTTCTCTTCCAACTCATATTTCCATTCATCTTATATTTTTCCTCTTCTTCATTTTCTTCCCTTTCTTTCTCTTTCCCTTTCTCTTCCAACTCATATTTCCATTCATCTTATATTTTTCCTCTTCTTCATTTTCTTCTCTTTCTTCCTCTTTCCCTTTCTTTTGCAACTCATATTTCCATTCATCTTATATTTTTCCTCTTCTTCATTTTCTTCTCTTCCTTCCTCTTTCCATTTCTCTTGCAACTCATATTTCCATTCATCTTATATTTTTCCTCTTCTTCATTTTCTTCCCTTTCTCTCTCTTTCCCTTTCTCTTCCAACTCATATTTCATTCATCTTATATTTTTCCTTTTCTTCATTTTCTTCCCTTTCTTTCTCTTTCCCTTTCTTTTGCAACTCATATTTCCATTCATCTTATATTTTTCCTCTTCTTCATTTTCTTCTCTTTCTTCCTCTTTCCCTTTCTTTTGCAACTCATATTTCCATTCATCTTATATTTTTCCTCTTCTTCATTTCCTTCTCTTTCTTCCTCTTTCCATTTCTCTTGCAACTCATATTTCCATTCATCTTATATTTTTCCTCTTCATTTTCTTCTCTTTCTTCCTCTTTTCCTTTCTTTTGCAACTCATATTTCCATTCATCTTATATTTTTCCTCTTCTTCATTTCCTTCTCTTTCTTCCTCTTTCCCTTTCTCTTCCAACTCATATTTCCATTCATCTTATATTTTTCCTCTTCTTCATTTTCTTCTCTTTCTTCCTCTTTCCCTTTCTTTTGCAACTCGTATTTCCATTCATCTTATATTTTTCCTCTTCTTCATTTCCTTCTCTTTCTTCCTCTTTCCCTTTCTCTTCCAACTCATATTTCCATTCATCTTATATTTTTCCTCTTCTTCATTTTCTTCTCTTCCTTCCTCTTTCCCTTTCTTTTGCAACTCATATTTCCATTCATCTTATATTTTTCCTCTTCTTCATTTCCTTCTCTTTCTTCCTCTTTCCCTTTCTCTCCCAACTCATATTTCCATTTATGTTATATTTTTCCTCTTCTTCATTTTCTTCTCTTTCTTCCTCTTTCCCTTTCTCTTGCAACTCATATTTCCATTCCTGTTATATATTTGTTCTTCTTCATTTCCTTCTCTTTCTTCCTCTTTCCCTTTCTCTTCCAACTCATATTTCCATTTATATTATATTTTTCCTCTTCTTCATTTTCTTCTCTTTCTTCCTCTTTCCATTTCTCTTCCTAATCATATGTCAATTGAAAGTATGTTTTTCCTGTTCTTCATTTCCTTCCCTTTCCTACCCTTCCCCTGTCCTTCCAAATAATATATTCATTCAAATTATGTTTTTCCTTCTCTTCATTTCCTTTCTTTTCTTCCTTTTCTCCTTTCTCTTCCAACTCATATGTCCATTTAAATTATATTTTTCCTCTTCTTTATTGCCTTCCCTTTCTTTGTCTTCTCTTTTCTCTTATAAATCATGTTTCCATTCCTCTCATATTTTTCTTTTCTTCATTTCCTTTCCTTTCTTTCTTTTCTCTTTTACTTCCAAATCATATTTCCATTCATCTTATATTTTTCCACTTTTTAATTTCATTTCCTTTCCTTTATTTTTCTTTCCCTTTCTCTTCTAACTCACATTTTCATTCATCGTACATTTTTTCGTCTTCATTTACTTTTCCTGTCTTTCTCTTGCCCTTTATATTTCAACTTATATATTCATTAACTTATACTTTCCTTCCCTTCACTTAATTCTCTTTCTATCTTTTCCCATTTCTTTGTCAGCTTCTATTATTGTTCATCTTATAAGTTTTTATTCATTATTTTCTTTCCTTACTTCCTTCTTCATCCTCATTTTATTCCAACCCACTATTGTATTCGTTTTTCTCTCCTTCATTTTGCACTTTGTTTCTTTTCTATTTCTCTCTTTTTAATGTCTTTATATTTATTCAATTTTATGCTTCTTCGCCTCTTTTCTATTTCTCTCTCTTTTTTCGTTTTTTGGACCCATTACTGTTCCAAATTTTTATTGTCCTCTTTCTATTACTTCTTCTTTTTCATCGTATCCCTTTCTTTCTTAGATTACTTTTCTAATTCTCTTCTAGTTCCTGTTTTCATTTTTTGTTTATTCTTTGTTTTATTGTGTAATTTTTTCTCTTCATTGTATTATCTGTCCTCACATGCTTTGTCTTTTCTTTCATGTTCCTCTTTTTAAGCTCCTCTATTTATTTTATTCCCTTTTTCTTGCGGCTCCCAATTTTATTTTTCCTCCTCCTCCTCCTCCTCCTCCTTCTTTAAACTTTTAGTCTTATTCTCCCTCTACTCATCCTCCATATGGACCATCGTCTACTCTTCCTCCATCTTCTCTTTTTCTACATTTTACTGTATCCCTTTTTCTTTCGTCATCACCTTCATCTTCCATCTTCCCTCCTTATTCCTAGTTCTAACTTATTTTGTAATACTGTCGCGGATCCGAAGTTGGTCTCTTTGGCTATGAATTTTATTATCGATAAATCTCTTAATGTTGTTTTCTTCAGGAAGAAAGCTCAAAACTGTGTCATAGATATATGCCTCATAACAGGACGCTGTTTCTAAATAAGAGAAAGATAAGAAAAATGTATTGGTCAGTTGTCCACGTTAGAATGTGGCTCTACTAATGACCCATCTTACAACTCATGCTATCACTGAGAGTGAGCTAATGGATTCCGCCTTACAAGGTTTTTTTAAATTCAGACAAGAAAGAAAATTTTAAGCGTCAAATTCAGACAAGAAATTAAATTTTCAAAGTGTCACACTAACAGCCTAAAAAGCTTTTATTAATATAAAGATTATGCTCAATCAATTTATGAGAGCAACGTATTATGATGACTATTACACTTTTACTACGTCACACTACTTTTGACCAATAAAACGGTACGAAAGGACGTCTTTCAACCAATCATGGCTGCTTATCGCACAATTTTATCGCGTCCCTAGCATTTGTTTAATTTTATCGTGTCCCTAGCATTTGTTTATTTTTATCACTACCCTAGCATTCGTTTCTTTGTTTGCCAATACTTCAAACTGCACTGCTCTGGACGTCAAAAAACAGGAAATTACAAACCACTCCAGTCGATGCACAGCACTTTCAAATATGACTCGCATTGGCATTCAAGAACAAGAATTAATAAAGATCACTGGTCATATATGAAGAGCACCATTCGGAAATCCTGAATAAGTTGAGGGATACACTATGTACGTACATCAACGAGTTCACTTCTTTTACGCACACGTCCAATATAACATCAATTGAACCACCAACCACTAAGACATTCAAATTTGAGAATTGTATTTTCAATAATTGTTTCTTTTAAAATTATTCGTGTATATTTTTTATTTCATCATCGTTAATTAAAACGTTTCTTGTTTATTTCATCATCCCTAATTAAAACTTTTCGAACACTTGTTTATATTATTTAGGTTATGTTTGTTATAGCTTCTGCTATATGATATTATGGATAGTCACGTATCAGAGATTGTTTAATACTAAGATTTATTGAAAATCATCTGTCAAGTGACTTTGATTACTGGGATCCGGATGATTGAAGTGGAATGCAAATGTTTTAATAAAAATGAAACTGAATCAACAAAGCCTTCTTGACTAGTAACCGTCCACAGAGTTCAATGAAGATTCCATAGTTGGCGCAAATGATAACAACAAAACATAATCATAAAACACTACTGCCATCTAGCGTAATGTTGAGATGGTACAATAATACATTTGAAGACAGTTGTATTTTCGTAAGCCAATTAATATTTTATTATACTGGAGTACTTTGTTACTTCTAATCTTTATATACTTTCTTCTAATCGTGAAATAGTCAATTAAATCCCACTCGAGCTTTGATTTTCTCTAGATAAATCAAAACCTCTAGTGAGATTATTGTTGATAAATGATTGAAATAGTTTTAGTTTTGTAATTTAAATGTGCAGAAATTTGATCCCAACAAATGTAACATTTTCTTCTGCAATGAATTTTAAAACTTGATGCACTCTGACAACATTATAAAGGTTATTGTCTGCTGGAGAGATGCAGCTCGTGTAATACGAGAGATGGAGGAGACAACGAGAAATGTAACGTAACACACACAATTGCTTTTAAGGGAAATGTTATTTATTGTATGTAAGTTTACCGGTTACTACTTAAAAAAAATAAAGTGGGAGGGAACTCTCTAATTGACTGAAGAAAATTCTTGAAGTACGACAAAAGGAGATTTTTTTAAATAATAATTGGATTTATATAACGTGAAATAAACTTTCCTTGTTGTCTGTGTTCACCGAATATTTAATTAAAATTAAATCAAAGAGTTTAAAAATTATATTTTTAACTTAGTTCGTTTAACGTAAAATAAGCATATGGTATTTTTCCTTTTTTCCTTCACAGATTTAAAAGTTTTTTAAAGTTTTGATTTTATAATGTGACATAAGCATTATTATTGTGTATGTTCTGTAGAATATTGAATTGAAACTGGAGAGTACAAATATGTCTTAATCTTTTAAATTTATTTTCTAATAAGCGTACCTCAGCGCCTGTGTTTTCTGAACTTTTAATTAAAATTAGGTTCTAGAGTTTATTTTAAATTTTCCAAGATTTTATTTAACCTGAAATGAGCAGTGTTCATTCTCCACTCTCTAACACAGATTAAACTAAAAAATTAAACTATGTCATCTGTATTTTTTCTTACGAGTTTAAAAACCATGTACGTGGCAATAACCTTCAACTTCCCTGTTCATAACAAGTCAGATGAAGGGGCAGTTCAGAGCAACACAGCCTTATATGCACTCCCTGCTGAATTCACAGCATTGCACGATCTCGTAATTCATGTATTTTAAATGCATATTTTTCTGGAAAGCTATTCAAAATAGAGCAAAATAGCATTTTACTTTTTTTGTCGCTCATTACTAAAGAAATCATCATTCAGAATAAAATTAATTACATTACTTACGGTTTACCCTGTAAAGATAAATGTCTGTATTATTACAACTCGTTACGGTAGTACTAATGTCTTTGCTCGTTATAGGCTATAGTTCGGGGGTGCGCGGTAACGTCGCAGTTAAGTTGCTGCATTGCAAGTCTAATAATAACACATTCCATTTCCTTTGAGGTCATGGATTTTTCTGATTGATCTAATTCTTTCGTCTGCACTGTTACCTTGGGGTTCACTCTGTCTCTTACTTATGACTTTTAAGGAACCCCTGAGGTTCATTGCCGCCCTCACATAAGCCCGCCATCGGCCCCTATCCTGTGCAAGATTAATCCAGTCTCTAACATCATATCCCACCTCTCTCCAATCCATTTTAACATTATCCTCCCATCTACGTCTCGGCCTCCCCAACGTCTTTTTCTCTCCGGCCTCCCAACTAACACTCTATGTGCATTTCTGGATTCGCCCATACGTGCTACATGCCCTGCCCATCTCAAACGTCTGGATTTAATGTTCCTAATTATGTCAGGTGAAGAATACAATGCGTGCAGCTCTGAGTTGTGTAACTTTCTCCATTCTCCTGTAACTTCATCCCTCTTAGCCACAAATATTTTCCTAAGAACCTTATTCTCAAATATCCTTAATCTCTGTTCCTCTCTCAAAGTGAGAGTTCAAGTTTCACAACCATACAGAACAACCACTAGTGTAATTGTTTTATAAATTCTAACTTTCAGATTTTTTGACAGCAGACTAGATGACAAAAGCACTCTGTGCCTAACATCAATTATTATTAGAACCAGGGGAATTGCTCTACAAATGTAGGCATATTTACTGTATGTTTTAACAAACTCTCGTAGCATTTTCTTCTACATTATTCCTAACGTCTGAGTCTAGCCTATATTTTAACACCAGATCAGTTCGGCGTGAAAATTCAGTTTAGTCCGTTAGGTGGAAAGAGATTTTTTATCCACCAGACACAGCAAGGTCACCCAGTTTGTTAGCGAGACAGAGCGCTACATCTGCAGCTGATACTGTTATTGGTAATATTTCAACTCTTGCCGAATTCGTTGTATCTCGGAGGGATTGCGTTCTCACCGGTCCTTCTCTGTTCATTGCAGTAGTATACAACATTCATCATTGGAATTTTAATGCATTTATTAGGTAGGGCGATCACCGGTGGGCAGTTTTAATCACCAGTTCTGTCACTTACCTGAATCGTATCTAATTGTGATATGAAAATTGATTTATGGTGTATATGTATACAATAGAATGCAAATATTCAGTCTGTCATATACGAATTTAAACGAACAGCAATACAACACTCCATTAATTTGTGACGAGCACGTAGCTGCGCTACGGGAATGGGATTATGAAGTTGTAACGAGATTATAATAATAATAATAATAATAATAATAATAATAATGTTATAATAAGTAATAATAGTTCATTTTAATAATTAAATTTGTTTGTTAAGGTGCTGACAGAACATTGCGAAGTGACACATTACCACAATAGAATGCATACTTACTTACATACATACATACAATACAATACATACACTAAAAGAAATACATACATACACACATAAATTTAATGATTCAAAGTTTTCTGCAACCCAACATTCTCTAATTTTCCCTCATTTCCGCCTTCCTTTCAGTCTTTTCATACGATCCACATACAGGGTGTTTCCAAGATGGTGTTACAAACTTTCAGGGATGATGGCGAAGGGCACATGTATCAATTTGAGATAAGGAACCATGGTCCGGAAATGACTGAGTCAAAAGTTATAAGCAAAAATAATTGTGTGGAAATGGAATTGTAATTTGGCACCACGTGTCCTCCTTCCCTTCACTTTTGGAACAGTCGTGGAAAAATGATATGGGCCAGATGTTTCCTACGAGGGTACTCGGCCCGATACAATCTGTGAGCTTGTCTACTGCTCCCATTGGCGCATCCGTATTCGAAAATCAGGTCTGCTTATTCCGCTCTCGTGCACTCCTCCATTTCACTAGGACTAATTGACTGGACACTGCAACTTGTACACATACACTGCTGTCTACAGACATGCATATCAGGACCGACCATGTCGTTACACATTACGCTATCTGCATTGCTTTAGTGTAGTTTCCTGTCCCCATCCCTCAGACAGCGCATTGAACGGAATACTGTAAGTATATAACGTAAACAACGTCAGATGAATACAGTATGTGTAAGGTGTACAGATAAATACACATAAATAAGATATAGAGAGGAATAAAATTATTTCATTTCCACACAACTATTTTTGCTTGTAACTTTCGACTCGGTCATTTCCGGACCAGGGTTCCTCACTTCAAATTGATACATGTGCCTTTCGCCATCATCCCTGAAAGTTTGTAACACCACCTCGGAAACACCCTATATATCTTAATGTTGTCTATCATCTGATATCTTCTTCTGCTCTGCACTCTTATCAAAATGGCATACGTGAGATCATAAAGTACAGAGTCTGTCAGTTATTTCTTGAAACGGACGTCTCTTCAAGTGACTACATCTCAGATGGAAAGGTGTTCAGTCCGACATCGACAAAGTTTCAATAAAGGTTTCGTATTCATAACAGTCCACACCTGTGGAGTAACGATTAGCGCGTCTGGCCGCGAAACCAGGTGGCCCGGGTTCGATTCCCGGTCGGGGCAAGTTACCTGGTTGAGGTTTTTCCGGGGTTTTCCCTCAACCCAATATGAGCAAATTCTGGGTAACTTTCGGTGCTGGACCCCGGACTCATTTCACCTTCATTATCACCTTCATCTCATTCAGACGCTAAATAACTTAAGATGTTGATAAAGCGTCGTAAAATAACTTAATAAAATAAAATAAAAAAAGTCTTTATAACAGGTTTTAAAATGTCCTCGCAAAACACCCATCGGTTGAGAATGTTTCAATTGATGTACGACCTAACTTGTATGCAAAATATATTCTTTTACCTTTAGAAAATTAGAACATTAATATTTCTTTTTTGAGTTAAATTTCTTTACAGTACAGGGTATGAGTCGAACGCTGTTTGTTTAGTCAACTGTCCGAAGACAGGTTTGAACGTCATAAGTAACAAACTCATGAGGCAACTAGGCCAGGAAATAATGGGGTAGGGTGGCCAGTTTCTTTCCCCCTTCAATGCATACGTCGTCGATTAGCTACATAATTTCACTAATCAGACTTCAGATGCATACAAACAATTGTTTTTCCTGTGACACATATCGTCAAGTGAGATGTACTGCCTGATAATAGATATACATATAAGCCAGAACCTCAATCACAGGTAAGTGGAATGCTATGAAAGAAAATTCTGTGACGAACGGTTTAAGAGAACTTTGCGTGTTGTTACGAGACGGTGTACATTGCTATGTTATGGCATAAATAAAGTTTTTGAAGTCTGCTAGTTTGCACCAATTTACACAAATTTATGCATAAATTCTAGGGGTGAGAATGCCGCCAAGCAGTACGTATACTATTTAGTTTTGTGTAGTATGAAAGTGTTAAATTTAATATTAACTTAACCTGTCGCATTGCACGAACTTTGAAAAGTATTAGTACACAATTATAGCTTAATAAGTTTCACTTCATTTTTAATTTTATTATGTTCACCTACTGCAGTAGTTCTCACTGTAATTTTTTGTAATATGGCAACTATTACATTCCCTTTCTCTCTTAAACCGAATTTTGAACACCCCTCTTACTTATCTGTCCGATTCCACAGTCTTTCTCGGTATCATAACTTAAATACTCGGCCACAATATAACACGCTAGAAATACCACTCCACACATCATCTCTTTATTCTTCATCTTTCACTGTTGCTACTTCTCGTCACTGGAATTCTCTGCCGCCTGAAGTCAAGGGCTGCCGAACTTTAATTTCTTTTAAATGTAAATTAGAAAAATATCTTATGAGGAGTTGCCAGACCTAACGAGTTGCAAATATTTAATGGAATGTATTCCACTGTGTTTATTTTTATTGTTTTTGTTTCTTATTTTTATTGTTTAATCGTGTAAATCGTGTTTATTTATCACTTAACACCAATATGTATCCAACTGTGTTGTTTTTTATTAGTAATCTATTTTTGTGTACATTTTATTCACTTGTCGGTTTCTGGTTTAATTATGTGAACCCTACTTAAATGTAATCTAATACTAATATGCATACTAATGTGTTTATTTTTATTTTTACTGTGTACATTTTTTATTGAATTATCGGCTTCTGTTTTTGTGATTCGTATTTGATTCTAACAACATTAATATGTATTCCACTATGTTTATGTTTATTTTATGAAGTAAATTTTTATGTAACTATCTCTTTTGATCTCATTATGTACCTAAATTGTATCAGTATGTAATTACTTAATTCCGATCCAGTTGTATGTTCAATTATGTAAGCAAGTTTTAGTCCTGGTTGAGTGTAAGAGAAGGTCTTGCGGCCTTAACTCTGCCAGGTTAAGGGGACACTCAACTATATTTTGGAACTTTTTTCCTATTGACCAATCTTTTTCAAATTTGGAGAAAAAGTTTAATATACACATGGAAAGTAACATGAAAAATCTCAGCTCATTAGATCCAATACTTTTCAAAATAAAAAATATTTCATTTTTTAATCAATCATTAATTGAAATATAACGTTTAATTATCATTTTTTTTATTTTTTGGCTTTGTGCATTCGACTGTGACTTCTCAATGAATAGGGGAAGAATTCTGAGTATTGATTTAGTTCTGTCACGTAAATTAGTGTAGAAATTTATTTTTTCATTTCTATGACACTTTTTCTCCAATTTTTAAGTTGAGTGTCCCTTAAATGAAGCCATTATTATTATTATTATTATTATTATTATTATTATTATTATTCTTATTATTATTAATTATTATTGTTATTGTTATTGTTATTATTATTATTATTATTATTATTATTATTATTATTATTATTATTATTATTATTATTATTATTATTATTATTATAGTGTGTCTTTCTATTCCATACTGTATATGCATTTCTTGAAATTGTTTTTCGGACTTATATTGGCCATTTGTTATGAGAGGCGGATGTATTAATAATAAACATTATTTTTCAAATATGTAGAAATCAACATATATTTAATTATTAAAGATTTGTTATGCTATTCACACTTTGAGAAATAGGATTTGCTTCACGACGGAAGGTGCAAAGCAATAGCTCAATATCGTTATCAAAATGTAACTTCTCATGAACAAGACTCAAGTAAGATTCATGCTGACATTCTTGCATGCTCAGAATATGTGGACCGTGACGGATGAATGTTTAATAATTATAGCCAGAAGAATTGTCTCTGGAGGAACCGGTCGCTATGCGCAAGCGAGCCCCGTCAACAGCTCAGGGGCTGCCAGTTACAATACCTCGCCTTTCAGTCTTTGTCCTCCGTACTGCAGGACGCCGAATGCGTGTTTACATAGTTGTTCTGTGATACATAACCCGCCCTTGTGGCGGATTGCGGAATCAACTAGTTGAAAAGAGGGATAAAAAACCGTATTATTAGACGTACACATTAAAATCTTATGTCTTATCTAATGTCGTGATCGACAGATCAATTAAAAACAGCTCCAAATAGCCCTTAAATGTCTTTCTCACAGCATAAAATTATTGAATTTTTCATGGAATATTGAAATCGATTTGAATATGCTTAATGTATTGAATACGATTTCCCCCGATCCCTATTCTCAGCGCAAATTTCGATACGTATTGAAAATGACTTAAATACAGAAGCCAGTTAAGTTGGTTAACACCAGTGGCGAAAGTCTTAAGAGGGTTTAGAGGCTTACCTTACCCAAAATTTTGAGTTATTACACCTGGTAACAGCAGCAGGCCTATAAGTTCGTAATAACGATGCATCGCAACACTCAGTTTCACTTCTATTCTTCCATATTATATTAAGTTCACTTTTAGCAGTCACTCCAGGATGGAGAGTTCAGTGCGAGGCTTGTGGCAGAAGCCTCTGTTACGATGGCTACGACCTTAACTCGCAAGCATGAGAGGAAATCTAGGAGAGGGTATCGATTCGCTACAGCTCAGTGCGAAATTCGGCTAGCCTTTTCGTCACAATAATACGTCGCGCTATATTGGTGTTCTGTGAATGTTGTTGAGTGTCAGTTTAATCAAAAGTGCATACGTGTGTGTATTACATATTAATTTTGTATAAAATTACGCTTACTGAGAGGACATTGATGTCATTATTTGTGGAATTAAAAGAGAAACAATTTCCAAGTTGGACGTATGAAACAAAATGTGCTCACAAAGGTAGGAGATCGACTCCACATCTACATATGAAAATAGCAGATAGAGAAAGACAAAATAGAAATTTTCAATTTTGATGTTATAAGGAATATCCTTGGCTAACAGGGTGTTCTGAAACAAATACGTTATATTGTTATACCTGTATTCTGTTTTGAGGTGAAAATGAGTGGTAATCATCTTCTTGTGGAGTCTGTGTCACAAAACATTTTGATAGGAAAGCCGAGAAACGTCTGCTCTATAAAAAGATATAAAATAATCAGATTTTTCAGCCTACCCAGTATTTAGGCTGTATACTTTAGCTTCGCCACTGCTTAACATGTCATAGACATGTTAGCATTTTGGCCGTCCTATAAACCTTGACTATAAACAACGTTGTGTTTTCTAAATGAGGACCATGAAAACTTAATATTTTGGCTGTTAATGTAGAACGGTACGAGTAATAATGGTTTTCAGGAAAATACAAAATATTATATGTTATAATATTACACGACTTTTCAACATTGAAAATTGCGCTCACTCTTGATAAAACAGATGACAGATCCAACAAATAACGATCGTTCATACGCTTGACGTATTGAAATAGTTTTGAATACGATGCGCGTTTTCATGCAACACAATTTCTATTGAATACGATCCGATCCCTCTTTTTAAGTGTATCGATATTGAGAGTCAGACTGTTTTGAACCCCCGTTTTCATGAACATCTCAATGTGGTAAGTACGAGTATAATCGAAACGATTTGAATAGGCTACTCTTTAAAAGAGTAGTAGTTGTTCAGAGCACGCAACCTCCCGAACAATATATGTGCATAAACTAAACTCCTCAATTTCATACTAACTTAAGGATTCTATCATTCTTCAGAGTTATTCGTCCTCAGCAGACGCCACTATCGTCATAAATTATTTAGGATTAAGAAAGATGATCCTGGGTCTTCCGTCAATGTTACGGTCATACCAGATCTCGGCCTCTTAAAATACCAATTTTTTTTAATCTGTGTGCGTCCATACGTTGCAATTAATATTTCCAATTTTCTTAATAGATCTCGTCAACAGTGTTCAATACTTCAATTTTTCCCCTAGATGTTTTCTTCTGATGCTCCAGTCTCGTAAAGCCTAAAAGCGATCGCAGAAAGCTCTTCTGTCTTACTTCGTATTTCTGCGGTTTAAAATCCAAATTTAACTGCCATATCTCAGACCTGGTTTCGAAATAATCTTATGTAATCCCAATTTTGAATGAATTGTCATTTGTTTACTTTGTTATTTGTTAAGGAATAACAGTTACATAAAAATTATTTTACCTAATTATTTTCTGATTTCATCTAATATAAAATTATATAAAACAAACATTTTATCAACAGTAATCTCACTAGACGTTTTGATTTATCTAGAGAAAATCAAAACTCGAGTGGGATTTAATTGACTATTACACGATTAGAAGAAAGTATACAAAGATTAGAAGTAACGAAGTACTCCAATACAATAAAATATTAATTGCCTTACGAAAATACAACTGTCTTCAAATGTATTATTGTACCATCTCAACATTACAAATATTACACTAGATGCATGCTAGATGGCAGTAGTGAGTTACAGTTGCATTCCACTTCAATTATCCGAATCCCAGTAATCAACGTCACTTGACAGATGATTTTCAATAAATCTTAATATTAAACAATCTCTGATACGTGACTATCCATAATATCATATAGCAGAAGCTATAACATAACCTAACTAATATACACAAGTGTTAGAAAAGTTTTAATTAACGACGATGACATAAAAAATAAAGATGAATAATTTTAAAAGGAATAATTATTGAATGTACAATTTTCAAATTTGAATGTGGTTGGTGGTTCAATTGATGTTATATTGGACGTGTGCGCAATAGAAGTGAAACTCGTTGATTTAGGACTACATGGTGTATTCAACTTATTCAGAATTTCCGAATGGTGCTCTTCATTTATTTGTAAATAGGATTTCAGAAGATGCATAGGTATGATCAGTGATTTTTATTAATCCTTGTTCTTGAATGCCAATGCGAGTTATATTTGAAACTGCTGTGCATCGACTGGAGTGGTTTGTAATTATATATATATATATATATATATATATATTGACGTCCTGACCAGCGCAGTTTCAAATGTTGGCAAACAAAGAAACAAATGGTAGGGACGCGATAAAATTAAACAAATGCTAGGGACGCGATAAAATTGTGCTATAAGCTGCCATGATTGGTTGAAATACGTCCTTTCGTACCGTTTTATTGATCAAAAGTAGTATGACGTAGTAAGAGTGTAATAGTCAAAATAAAAAATTGAAAAGTTGAAATACGCCATAGCTTTTTACAAACAAAAATATATGGACCGTAGTCTTCATGAGGATTATCTCAAGACGGTAGTGCGTTTCGTAACTGATCCGGAGCTGCAATCGGTCTTGGGTTCGAATCCCACTTGGGTTGATTAACTCGTTGAGCCTTTTCAGAGGTTTTTCCCTAACTTTACTATAAGACAAACGTCAGGTAGTCACATGGTAAATCCTCTGCCTATAGGTGAAGTTGCTATGGAAGTGTACACAAAACCAGGAATGAAGAGTGACTGGTTTTGATCTGCACATGTTTGCAACCCACGTTCAAAGCAAATGTCATAGATCGATTGTGACTGCTTTACAGATGCTCGTCTCCAATATAAATGGAATTAAAATACAGTCACGGACAGAAGTATAATCAGCAGAATACAGATTTACAATTTTATATTTCACTCTATTATACATATTATAACACTGGAACTGAACATAAATTAATCTCCTCTCCTGAAAGTATAGACAACATTTTGGAAATCAAGATAAAAGTTATTTGAACATAGAAAATAAAATAATTGTTCTCTTTGTCTCTGATAATAGTGGACACAAGTATAAGTAGAGTACAATTTTGGTCAGATTTTTGCTGTACACGCAAAATGATCACTCATTTAGTATTTCGTTAGCTTCCCTTTTCTTTAAATAACAACGTAAGCCTGTTTTGCGTGGAAGAAACCTCTGATAATGATAGACACAAGTATAAGTACAGATTTTTGCTTCCACACGTAAAAAGATTCTTATATTTTAGTACTTCGTTGGCTTCCCTTTTTCGTGAATAACCATTTTAAGCCTGTTTTGCATGGAAGCAACAAGCTTACCAGTGAGTTCAGCCTCTATTTCTCTCCACTCTTTCAGAAGCTCTTCTTCAATTGTTTATTGCTAGTAATGATGTATTTACGCACTCTTCTGCCTAATTCACTCCAAAGATGTTCGTTGGGGTTAATGTCTGGTGACTGTGGAGGAGTATGATGTTGATGAGGGGTGTTGCAGACGATGCACAGACGAAAAATTTCTGCAGTATGTTTAAGATCGTTGTCCTGTATGAAGTAGTAATTGTCTGCCAGGCGCAGTTTGTGTGCATTTCTCTCGAGATTGTTTTTCAAAATATCTTTATAAATATACTTATCCATTGTCCCATCAATAAACATAAGTTCACCTACGCCATTAGCTGCCATACATCCGCATACCATAACGCTATCACCTTCATGTTTCAAAGTGAATTTGATATGCTATGTTATCTACACAAAACTTTATCCATTATTCTGAAAAATGTTAAATTTGCTCTCATCAGAAAATACTGTATAACTTCATAACTTTTTTGTTGTTTATGTAGGTTCATTATAATTTCTTTTTCCTTAATTGTCTACTCTTTTTCTTTCTTTCCCTTGTGTTCACTAATATTTACAGTGTTTGTTTATGAAGTAATAGCACAGTCTAATATATACAGTCACGAAGCTCAATACCTCGTAAATATGCATCCATAGATAGTTGCTAACCACTAAGATCGCTATTATCGCCTCATCACAGACAATGCGAAATAGTACTGGCACAGTCTATTGTTCCTAGTACCCTCAACAACTCAAGCTTCGTGACTGTATATACTAGACTGTGGTAATAGCTTCCTGGGTATGAATTCCACAACGACTAAGAGAGTACTGATGCCTGTTTTCTGGATTTAGTTTGCCGTGTCTATATTTGTGCCCCTAACAAATATTTTAATGTACTATTTGGTTTTATGTTTTCAGTTTTTTTTTTCCTCTGTATGTAATATCTTGCAAAAGAAAAGGGTGAAATGTTCTAACAGCAAAATTGTTCGATATCTGTATATAGTCGTTGTTCCTGTAATAACTTCTATGTGATATATTTATCGATTTTAAGATTTTTGCTCTTTTAAATAACTTAAATAGTGATACAGCAAGTAATAAAATCTCCTATATGTAATTATATTTCTTTCTTTCGAAAATGTAAGAATTCACAATCCCCTATGTACGGCTGCCATAGGATCAATAAATTTGCTTTTTCCTCCTACTGAAAAATTGTATATTTTGCACATAGAAGTTATTGCAGGACCAACGACGATATATATGTAAACTTCAGCATGGAGTTAATCTTTGCAATCCCTCTATGCTAATACTTCTGTAGAACTGATACAACTCTGCAAACTGAAGGCAGATATAGAATATATTAAAGTAAATAAAAAATATACAATTCGTTTTGTAATCAAGTGCATGGCTAATTAGAACATTAGGCTGAAAGTCTGGCAACAGCTCATTGTCGGCTCACCTATGAATACATACGCGCACTCGGTCTGAATAGTAGCATTCCGTCTCTTAGTCATTCCATTTGGGTTGCAGGCTTTCTAATGGCAGGAACTAACGGCACGCGTTAATCTTTCTAAAATTCCAAGAAAACAGTCCATTTTACTTAAAAACTACAAAGAGATTAATAATTTCTTATCAGCTTTTCTAACGATAAGAGTAAAATTCAGACTAGTACGGATAGTACTTATCGAGTAAAACAGTATTAACATTCAGGGATTTTTTTTTCTGAGAAAAGTATTCATTTGGGTCTAATATAGTATTAGAATATTTTGTTGTACTTTATCTAAGGAATAAACTATTAAAATCTGCAGAGTTAAATTACTTCCACTCCTTACAACAATTACAAATAGCTTTTAAACAACCAGCAGGTTCATTGCCCTCACATAAGCTCGCCATCGGACCCTATTCTGTGCAAGATTAATCCAGTCTCTACAATTATATCCCACCTCTCTCAAATCCATTTTAATATTATCCTCCCATCTACGTCTCGGCCTCCAAAAGTCTTTTTCTCTCCGACCTCCCAACTAACTCTATATATGCATTTCTGGATTGCCCATACGTGCCACATGCCCTGCCCATCTCAAACGTCTGGATTTAATGTTCCTAATTATGTCAGGTGAAGAATACGTTTTGTAACTTTCTCCATTCTCCTGTAACTTCACCCCTCTTAGCCCCAAATATTTTCCTAAGAACCTTATTCTCAAACATCCTTAACCTTTGTTCCTCTCTCAAATTGAGAGTCCAAGTTTCACAACCATACAGAACAACCGGTAATATAACTGTTTTATAAATTTTAACTTTCAGATTTTTTTGACAGCAGACTAGATAACAAAAGCTTCTCAACCGAATAATAACACGCATTTCCCATATTTATTCTGCTTTTAATTTCCTCCCAAGTATCATTTATATTTGTTACTGTTGCTCCAAGATATTTGAATTTTTCCACCTCTTCGAAGGATAAATCTCCAATTTTTATATCTCCATTTCGTACAATATTCTGATCACGAGACATAATCATATACTTTGATTCCTTACAGTCTAGCAAAATTTCACAAAGGTCATAGTGCATCACATTCAGAAGCAATCGAAATATATCATGCAATCACCAAACAATGAGCCACTATCTATTCAACCAAGCAATCACCAAGCAACGAATCAATTACCAATAAAACATAAATAATAATTAACTAACCAAAAAACAAATAGCCATAGGCAACCAAGAATCTAACTACTACCCAACCGTTGTAAATAAACCGATGTTGATTCCATCAAGTAGCAGAGTGCGTCATCTCCCTCCACGAATGCTATGATCTTCTCAATGCCCCGCGCTCTATAATCACCTAAGATGTCTTGTTATACAACGACAGTGCCGACAATAGCGCTCAGCGGTCATGTAACATGGGACACGTAGTAACCATAATACAACAAATCAACTAATAAACCACCGATCAATCGCCTAAGTGCCCAACCAATCACCAACTGAATAAGAAACGTTGTTCAACTATCAACCATTCTACTAAGCAACCACCAACCAATCATGAAACCAAGTCACTACAAACCAAACAAGCTCCCAAGCAATTAAGCAAACAACTAACCAACATACCAACTAGTCAAACGTCGACCAAGCAACTGATCAACCTATCATCAATCAAACACTAATAAAATAATATATCGCCTGTATAGCACATAGACTACATAAAGCATTCGGATTTAAAGGATATACGCACTTGTTACACTAACTCTGCAGTGTTTTGGTACTACGAGGTAGACGTGATCAAAGAAAGATCAATCTGACCTTCGATGCAGTTTCTTGCGTGTTGCTGTAATTATCCCTTACCTATTTCCTTCCTACGTGTTGTCTAGGTTCGGGAGGGCAAACAGCTGCGAGACTGGAGCTGGTGAGAGCTAGCATAGAACCCACACATTTAACAGCTTCCCACTAGGTCCCATGTTTAACAACGCATTTAAAATATAGAGGTTATCCATAGACGGTGATATGACGTAAATACTGGAATGAGAATGCCGAATAAAGCTACAGTACTCGGAAAAAGTTTTAAGAATATCCACCACAAATCTAGGAGTATCTGCCTGGTGTCGTAAGCCGGTAACAATGAAACAATTGGTCCACTATCTTAAGGTTGAGTACGTTAACTAGTATATAAATTTCAAGCCACTTATCCTTTGATAGTAGTATACATATACCATTTTACATATTTAATGTATTTATTTTGATAATAATTGCAACATACAGAATATAATAATAATAATAATAATAATAATAATAATAATAATAATAATAATAATAATAATAATAATAATTCTTTATTTATACTGGCAGAGTTAAGGCCATAGGGCCTTCTCTTACACTCTACCAGGTCAAAAAGTATACAATCAGTGAAATATTGAACAAAAAGTTAAAGAACAGAATACTAACATGTTACAAAAAATAATGATAATAGCATAATAAATCGGCACTAAACAACAAAAAAATAATATATTAGAAAAAAAAAAAGAAAGTAAAATATATTGAAATATAGTAAAAGCAACTCATTTAGTAGGCTACAAATGGTTAATATGGAAAAACTTATGGAAAAATGTATCAAAATGGAATGTAATAAAATAATAATAAAAGAAAATAAATACGAAAATTAAATAAAATTTACGATAAAAAGGCTATGATAATAATATTCATCGGCTGATAAAAAGAACAAAGGAAGGAAAAAGAAATATATAGCCTATATTTTTACAAAACTATGGCAGAGAAAAGGGCTTATAACTGAAAGGAATCTAATTGAAAAAGTGCAATTTTAATTTATTTTTGAAACTAGACAATGTCCGACAGTCTCTGACATGTTTTGGTAGAGAGTTCCAGAGATGAGCTGCAGAGACGGTGAAAGATGAAGAGTAGAAGGATGTTCTGTGTTTAGGAATAGAGAGTGTGATATGGTGTTGTGAGCGAGTATCTATTTCGTGATATGAGGACAAATGTTGAAAACGAGAAGCTAGGTAGCTAGGGTTAGAGGTTTGAAGAATATTGAAGAGTAAAGTGAGAGAGTGAATAGTTCTTCGCTCTTTGAGACGGACCCAGGACAGCATATTTAGTGAAGGTGTGATACGGTCAGATCTACGGACGTTGCAAATAAATCGAACACTTGCATTATGAACACGCTTAGTCTGTCTGTCAGTCTCATGTTAAGGTCAGTGTAGAGAGTGTCACAGTAATCAAAATGAGGCATCAAGAGCGACTGCACTAACTTCTTCTTGAGAAGCAACGGAAGGAAATTTCGAATTCTTTTTAGTGCGTGCATTTTCATAAAAATTATTTTACATGTGTGTGTGATTTGAGTATTCCAACTTAAATTTTTGTCCATATAAATTCCTAGATTTTTTACTCTATCACTGTAAGGGATAACAGTTTTACTCATTTTAACAGGAGATAAGTCACCTGTGTCTAATTCGTTGATGTCCCATTATAATTGCCTGTGATTTCTCTGAGTTCAATTTCAGTCCAAACTTTTTCGTCCATGAAATAATTGATTTTAGGTCATTGTTTACTTCATTTATTGCGTAATTTAGTGCCGATATAGGTGCTGAGGTATATATTTGTAAGTCGTCAGCAAATAGGATATGTCTACAGTGTTTAATAGATTGTGATATGTCATTTATGTAGATCGTAAAAAGTAGAGGTCCAAGAACTGAGCCCTGTGGTACACCTGCACCCACAGTGCGCCAGGAAGAAAAATGATCACAGACCCGCACACATTGTTGGCGTACTTGAAGGTAGAAGGTAAACCACGACACTGAACTTTCTGATAAATTAAGGTCTCGGAGCTTGCAGAGTAACAGATCTATGTCAACTGAGTCAAAGGCTTTGCTGAAGTCAAGAATTTTTGTTTATCGGAGGCTTCCCGTATGACTTCCGTAACTTTAAGTAATGCTGTATTTGTGCTATGTCCAGTTCTGAAGCCTGTCTGATACTCGTCAAGTAAATTGTGTTCGTTCAAGAAGTCCGTCAATTGTTTGTGAACAATGCGTTCCAATGCTTTCGACAGGATGGGCAGGATGCTTATTGGCCGATAATCGTTTAGGTTTGATGGATTATTATTTTTAGGAAGGGGGAGTACATAAGCTTTCTTCCATAGGGTCGGATATGTCGAGGTGAGGTCATAAGCGAGGCATTAAAGATGTGTGTCACAGTTGGCAGTATTACGTCTATGATTTTACGCAGTAGAACAATGCTGATGCAGTCGACTCCTTCAGCTTTTGTACTTATCTTTACGTCTAAGTCTGTTACGTATGTGAAGTAAAATTTCTCTCTCGTTTGATAGGTCGCTTGCAGTAGTTCGTGCATTGTCTGTTCTCTCTCCATGGGGTCAATTGGTTGTGAGTGTATCGTGGTAAAATGATTAAGAGCGTCCAGTGAAATAGAAGAGTCGTTTACTTGGTCACTTTGTCTCCCTATGCCCATTGTTTTCAAGTCTCACCATAGTGCTGATGGGTTTGAAGATGGTCCAGTAATGTCATGCATGTGCCGAAGTTTCGAATTTCTTATTTCTTGAGTAACTTTGTTGCGTAATTGTTTGTACTCAGTTAGATTGTCTTCAGATCTGGTCCTTCTGTATTTACGGTAAGCTGCGTCACGTTCAGTCATCATAGTTCGTATTGGGGAAGTTAACCATGGGGCTGCTGGTCTTTTCACAAATAAAATTTTAGCTCACCTCTTAAAGAGTAGAACTTGATACAAAGTTAAACCTTTAAATTGTCCATTTTGGGAGAGAGGTCTGCAAATCACTTTCATGAACAGTCTATAAGCAATGTCACACAATGTAATAGAAAATAAGAAAAAAAAATAATTTATGTATTTAATCTCGAAGGATTATGTCCAGCCAGACTTTAATTGAATAAAACAGCCTTACCTAATACAGTAATGATTACAATAATATCTAGAACGTACAAAAATAATGTGATAGTGAATAATAATTTAGTAAATAATAGTAAAAGCACAGTCTAGTATATATAGTCGCCAAGCTCAATACGTAGTAAATATGCAAACATTAGGTAGTTGCTCACCACTAGGATCGCTAATATCGCCTCATTACAGGCAATGCAAAATAGTACCGTCACAGTCTATTGTTTCTAGCACCCTCAAAACTCAAGCTTCGTGACTGTATATAGTAGACTGTGGTAAAAGTTAGATAGTAGCTTTAGTGAAACAATAATAAATATTGATGATGATGATGATGATGATGATGATGATGATAATATCGTGAAGTAATTTAAATATTTTTCTGTTATACGCATAAGCATTAAACAATTGAAAACAATTGAAACTACAACTATTGCTAACGAGAATTGATACATGCTTCCTTAGTCTATTCTTAAATTCTCTAACATTACTTGGTAGGGAATTCCAAAATCGAGGAACGGCCATAGTGGAAGACGATGAGTATGGGGATGTTCGGTGGGAAGGTATGGATAATTTTGAGGAATGCTGTAATCGTATATCTAGATTATGGTGATTGGATAAATTTTGAAAACGGGAAGGAGATAGACAGGATTGGAGAGATGCAATATATGAAAGAGGAAAGGAAGATGGTGACTTTTTATACAACCTTCTAGACGGAGTCAGGCCAACATTCGAGGATTTCAGCCCGGCGAATATTTTGAAGTGGGACATCACGAGTGTTCGCACTAAAATCTTTTTCAGGGAAAAAGGACAGAAAATTCTTTAATCGCAAAAACTACTGGATTCATGAGTATACACTTTTGCAAGTTTCTGCAGTTTGAAATATACCTGTCTCAAGATTCTGCGGCTAATATTTCCTCCTCATTCCTAAATATCGTATTTGTCGGTCTTCGGCATCATCTGCTCTCAGTCAGTGTATTCCCATAAATTCGTTTACATTCCCCTTCTAATAAAATTGTAAGATTAAAACATAAAAACAATATAATTTTATTATTACAGTATTGAAACGTACATTAAATTACATTGTTCTTATATTTTAATCAATTGAATGAAAACACTGTCGAATCAAGACTAGGCTTTAACATGTCTGATAGAAGCATGACTAACGTTAAAAATTATAAGACCTTCGAGGATTTCCTCGCGTTTTTTTTTTTTTTTTTTCATGAGACTTCACGTTATGTAGGTCGGTTGGCTATCGTTATTCGTCATGATCAACGGATGACCTAACCACTGTACTTTTAATTGTTTTAGGACGTTTTATCAACTGCGATGATTATCTAACGTTTGAGTGAAATGAAGGTGTCAATGCCAGCGAATTGAGACCATAGTCTAGCGCCGAAAGTTAACTAGAATTTTCTCTTAATGGGTTGAGGGAAAATCCCAGAAAAACCTCAACCAGGTAACTTAACATTACCAGATTTTGAACCTGGGCTCGCTCCTTTCACGGTCAAACGTTCTACCCGTTATTCCACAGCGGTGAACACCATAATAATTATCATCTTTCTTTATCTAATTTTATTTATTTATTTATTTAAATTTAAATATACAGAATAAAGAATATAATTAAAGAATTCTGTGTATATCTGCATTGATTCGATCTTTTATTCGTAACTTCTTTTTTGTAGCGTTTTCTTATTTAGATACCTCTTCCTTCTCTCACAAATGTGTATTTCTGGTTTGTCAGCATATGAATCGCTAGTTAATAATAGAGTTGTCAAGCGAAAGAGTCCAGAAAATAGATCTTTCAGTACAATTCCAGGTATAATTGTAGAAAAAGTAGTCAGAAAAATTCATAATCTTAAGAACCAGTTCTTTAGCAAAAAATCCAAAGTGAAAAAAATAAAACGACTAGAATTAGAGCTCAGTCAGGTGGAGCTGTAAAATGTTTTGCATATGACTTTTAAAGTTCTCTACTTTTCTAAGTGTTCTGATGGACATATTAGACAACAAGGACGTTATTCGTATGTACGGTGCGACAATTATTTTTTTAAATGTATTTCTATCATAAATATACGGTGTATAGGCCTAAACATTAATATAATCTCTTGTTATCTGTGCAATTTCAGGACACCTTCTTCTGTCACAGTAGAGTACTACTGTTTTCTGTCTTAAAGAAATTAGCTAATTCATTTCTAATTTTATTTTTTTTATCTTTCAACTAATACAAAGATTACATAACTTTTAGAGACTCTTTCTCCAAATGCACATTAAAAAAAAAAGAAAAAATGTTGTGGCGTTAACCTCGTAAAATTTTTACAAATTTCTCATCTATAGATACGTCTCTCTTGAATTTGATTTGCTTTTAATCTTCCATATGTTTTTCTTTCTTGCATGTTTCCTTTTTCTCTCTCTATATTTAAGATTAGATCAGGGGCCTATATTACTCACGTTAAATTAACCATCTTTAAGTACCTTCATCTCAGAAAGTATTATATATATCTCCATGAAAATTTTACTCCTAATTCTATATTATCTTAGAACTACTGAGCTCTTGCTTAGAGAGCATATGAAAGGTTCAGGGCCATAGTGGACCAAGCGCCATATATTAAAAACTGAGAAAACAAGGGTTAAAGTTAAATGCATACCATAGTTTAATGAAGACTGACATATCATTTAGTTTAAATGTGCATAGTTTACATTACTTGCTATCTGTTTTATTGAATTATGGTAATAACTTAATTTTAACCCTTGTTTTCTCCGTTTTTAATATATGGCGCTTGGCCCACTATGGTTCTGAACCCTTCATATTTTATTGAAACAATAAGTCATGATTTTCGTCGTAACTGACAACTTTTTAAGACAAATGAAATTACTTTATTACTCAAACATAATAAACTTTTTACCGAAATGACCTGAAACTATAGCTCCGAAATCAATGTAATACTGTAGGTAAGTTGTAAAAAAATTTATGCTTCTAGCTACCTTAGTTTCTGAGAAAAATATACGTATGCTGTAAATCTTTTACTTCGGAGAAAATGAACCACAAAGTAAACATTAGAAAAATATTCATTTTCATAAACACAGCATAGCCTACTAAATTTGTTTTGAAAATCCACAATAAAGTCAGCCATTGAAGCAAATTTTCGGAACAAACGTTCAGCCTACAAAACACGCCAAACCACAATTATTTTCTTTAACAAAATGGTTACAGAGATATTTTTATTTCTATGCAGTAGTGTGGAATGAGAAAATGAGGTAGGTTGACACGCAAAACTTACAACGTAATTAAAAGCACTTATAATTATTCAATCATGTAGGGCCTATATATCAAATTACTAAGAAAATTACAAGTAATTAATTGGAACAAAAACCAAAATTTAAATGTTTTCCTAAATTTAACATCTGTCTCACCATATCTCTCGGAGAGACAGCAAGCAATACCCAAGAGCACTTCCTTATTGGATATTCTGAATAGAAATATATATGGACGAACGCAGTTACATAAGAGTCTGTTTCAGATATGTTAATAACCTCTCCTTTAAGATTTCTTTTAAGTAGGTTATTTTACGACTCTGTATCAACATCTCAGGTTATTTAGCGTCTGAACGAAATGAAGGTGACAATACCGGTGAAATGAGTTCGGGTTCCATCACCGATAGTTAACCAGCATTTGCTAGTATTGGATTGAGGGAAAACCACATAAAAAACCTCAACAAGTTAGCTTGCCCCGACCGGGATTCGAATCCGGGCCACCTGGTTTCTCGGCCAGACGTGTTAACCGTTACTCCATAGGTGTGGACACCTTCAAGATTCAAAATGTGGAAATTCCACATAAATAAAACTTAAAATAAGAATAAATTTCAGATAATATTATTTAGTATAGTGTAAAATTTATGTTAAAATATTGTGATACATGTTTTTTAAATAAATGCATATCGCCATAATAATTGTAATATTATTCAATAGAGCTCGCCATTCATTCCATTCCATTTTTTGTCACATTACTAATTTTATTCTTCTACAGATTTCGTTAACCTATGTAACTTCAAATTTTACCTTTCATTCCCTGTATTTGACTAGGCTGCGCGACCATAGGGAGAGTCGCCTACCACCCATACTCGAGCTAGCAGGACATGAATTACTGGGGAATCGGGTGAGTGAAACTTTAATCCTGTTTGTCTCCTTTCCGATCTTTTATCTGTCCGCAATATGCGGAACCCGAATCACGCAAGTGAAGTGGGTAGGCGATAGATGCATACATACATACATACATACATACATACATACATACATACATACATACATACATAGGCCTATAGTCCACACCTGTGAAGTAACGGTTAGCGCGTCTGGCCGTGAAACCAGGTGACCCGGGTTCGATTCCTGGTCGGGGCAAGTTAACTGGTTGAGGTTTTTCCGGGATTTTCCCTCAACCCAATAAGAGCAAATGCTGGGTAACTTTTAGTGCTGGACCCCGGATTCATTTCGCCGACATTATCACCTTCATCTCATTCAGACGCTAAATAACCTAAGATGTTGATAAAGCATCCTAAAATAATCTACTAAAATAAAATACATACGCACATTAATTCATTCATACATATTTTTAAATTAGAATTAAATTATAACTTTAACGTGTACTTTGTCCATTGTCCTCAGTTATAATATAAGTTTAATTTGGGAAACTTTGTTTGTATTTTCATTGTTACTTTTAATTAAATACCTATTACATTTTGTATGGTTTCCTGTCCCATACTTTAATACACTACTCTTACTTACTTACTTACAAATGGCTTTTAAGGAACCCGAAGGTTCATTGCCGCCCTCACATAAGCCCGCCAGCGGTCCCTATCCTGTGCAAGATTAATCCAGTCTCTATCATCATACCCCACCTCGCTCAAATCCATTTTAATATTATCCTCCCATCTACGTCTCGGCCTCCCTAAAGGTCTTTTTCCCTCCGGTCTCCCAACTAACACTCTATATGCATTTCTGGATTCGCCCATACGTGCTACATGCCCTGCCCATCTCAAACGTCTGGATTTAATGTTCCTAATTATGCCAGGTGAAGAATACAATGCGTGCAGTTCTGTGTTGTGTAACTTTCTCCATTCTCCTGTAACTTCATCCCGCTTAGCCCCAAATATTTTCCTAAGCACCTTATTCTCAAACATCCTGAACCTATGTTCCTCTCTCAGAGTGAGAGTCCAAGTTTCACAACCATACAGAACAACCGGTAATATAACTGTTTTATAAATTCTAACTTTCAGATTTTTTGACAGCAGACTGGATGATAAGAGCTTCTCAACCGAATAATAACACGCATTTCCCATATTTATTCTGCGTTTAATTTCCTCCCGAGTGTCATTTATATTTGTTACTGTTGCTCCAAGATATTTGAATTTTTCCACCTCTTCGAAGGATAAATCTCCAATTTTTATATTTCCATTTCGTACAATATTCTGGTCACGAGACATAATCATATACTTTGTCTTTTCGGGATTTACTTCCAAACCGATCGCTCTACTTGCTTCAAGTAAAATTTCTGTGTTTTCCCTAATCGTTTGTGTATTTTCTCCTAACATATTCACGTCATCCGCATAGACAAGAAGCTGATGTAACCCGTTCAATTCCAAACCCTGCCTGTTATCCTGAACTTTCCTAATGGCATATTCTAGCGCGAAGTTAAAAAGTAAAGGTGATTACTCAATATTGCTAAGTTATTATACTGAATCATGCGAGTGTAATTATTTTCTCGTTATATTTATAGGCCTATAATATATAGTACGCGTCTTAAAATTGGCAATGTTAAGTCTTATTTATGTTTATCGTAATTGGCAAACGTTATTAGTCTGGTAAATTATAAACTCATTATTCTGTAGCATTATTATCTAGGGCAATAGATTTTCCATTTCGTCTCCTCATCAAGTTGCATTACCTAAATTGTGGTTTCCTTGGCGAAAATCGTACTCTTTAATGACAGTTATTAGTGTGTTAAAATTAAAAGACTTCATAAAATTTTAGTTTAGTTATGCATAGCTTTCTGCTGCGCTACTACTGTATTAAGCTACTTAATTTTTTATGTCGTGTAAGGTAACTCGAACCTATTTTGAGCCACAACAATTGGATGATCGGCGATGTCAAGGGAAGTCGCCAAGCCCTATCTCACTAATGTTAAAGCGGCAAAATTAATGACCCGTTATCTCAGAACATACTAGGTATAGAAGTGTGATATTTTTACAGGATGTTCATGCATTCCTTCTGAGTGCACGGATTCGTTTTCATTATAAAATATCTAATAGAAAAATATATATTATTTTTGATAAACCTCTAAAATTAAAAAAAAAATCTGTAATTTTTTGTTTTAAAATAAACTATTACAGCAAACTCAATGAAAGGAATTACCATATCACAGTGTTATCTGAAATGTGTGGTAAAATGTCATGTAGATAGATACAGTAGTTTCTGAGAAAAGGAGTAATTTGTGTTTAAAAATGTAATTTTAAGTAAATCAAGTATGACGTTCATTAATTAATTAATTCATTCATTCATTCATTCATTCATTCATTCATTCATTCATTATATTCCATAGATCTTACATGAGCAATGAAGCTTTAAGATGTGGAACAAGTCAAAATTTTACAATATTACAATTACAATTTTTACAATATTTTACAATTTTTAAAGTTTTACAATTTAGTAATTTCCTACAATGATGAAGTGAGGTCCGAGGATTCGCCAAAAGATTACCCGGCATTTGCCTTATGGTTGGGGAAAACCTCGGAAAAACCCAACCAGGTAATCAAATCAAAGGGGTGAAATGAAGTGATGCCGAGGACTCGCCATAGACCATCCGGTTTCAGTCTCACGGCTGGTGAAAACCTCGGAAGAAACCATTCAATGAGAGCAAAGGGGGATCCAACCCAAGCCCGAACGCAACTCCGGATCAGCAGCAGCCCAGCGAGTCTGCCGACTGAGCTACATCGATGGCTCTACTAAAAATATACAATACATAGCCAATCAGATTATAAAATTTGCAAACGCAAACGATCATTCATCAGTTGAGCTATATGTATAATACAAAACAAGTAAGTTAATTAAATTTAAGGCATAAACAATTCAAACAGTTGTGATATACAGAAATTGAAAATACATATCATGTAAACTACTTCGAATTACAAACACAAACAACTTATCAATAGAGCTATACAGATTCAATTTAAAGCATATAAAATTCTTCGGCCAAAACTATACAAACATATACAATACAAAGTAAGCAGATTAATTCAATTTACAAGCATACTTTCATTAAGCTATACAAATTTGTACAATTAATATCAAATAGATTAATTCAAATAAAAGTAAAAATTTCAATAGAACCTCATCTATTACAGAAAAAAAAATGTTTTAAATCCCTCCTGGTTGGTAGTCCTCATCTTCTTCTCCATCCGCGCACCTAATGCTGCCCTCCTTCTCTTGGATCTTGCCTCTTTTTTGTGTTTGTTACTTGCGATCTCTGCCTTCCATATTCGTTATGTCTTTCGAGGTATTATATCCTATTTGAATACAACTGTATCCTTTCAGTGTATTCGTCATTAAATGTGAGTACAGTATCTAGTACACCAAGGTCCAACGTAGACATGTCAAGAAACTTTTTTTTTAACTTAGTACTAAACAACGTCATTGGACGATTCATTAATTAAATTTCAGAACTCACAGCCAATTTGACACAACACTACCGATCATAAACGCATCGCAACCAACGCCGGAAGCAAGCACAGGACTTCACTAGAAATCTTAAGATGGCCGAAATCAAGTCGAGTCTGCTCATTAACTAAGACAAACTACATAATAGTTTCTATTAACAGGGAAAATTGTTAATGAAACAAATTCACTAAATCAGTAGTGAACAGTTATTACTGTAAATGACATAGTCAAAAATACAAAGTTAGACCTTTACATTTGCATACATTTCTATAAATTCTTTGAAATTATAACTATCTGGAAAGCAGTCGGTTATATAAACACTTTTAATTTTTAAAATTACTGATCGTGCAAGTTCAGGTAGGTTGTTAAAAATGTTCACAAAATTTGTAAAATACATAGAAGTCTGTTGTCAATTTGCAAAATGAGACACGTCCAAAATGACAAAGTGTTGAGAAATCGCAAAAAAAATCCATAACAGAGTTAAAAAATTAAATACTCATGAATCCTGAATGTACGTACCCATAATATCTAATTAGAAAAAAATATATCAATTTTGATTTGTTAACTTAGTTTTTTTGCGATTTTCCAAAACTCTGTTATTTTGGACATGTCCCCTTTTGCAAATCGACGACAGAAGTCAACTAGGTCTGTACTTTGCCTTCTTGTCTCGTGTTCACTGAATGCATTTCAAATCTTAATATATAATTATTGTTGAAATTAAATTTTAGTGTACAACGGAGTTGAATAAATGTACAATGTATCGTAGGTATTTTCATTTTAATAATTAAAGGTATACAACAGTCCTGCACAAGGTTTGCGCTCTCCGAGTCGGCTCACAGCTCGAGAGCGGAATGCAGAATTGGTTGCGCTCTGTATAAGGGTGGACTGGAAGAAGGGGTGATCACGCACAAAATGTACACAAAAGTACTAGTACAAGTGTTCATGAAATGAATTCCCGTTCAGTATTTACAAAACTATCTTGGACTATTATTAATGAATAAATAAATATTTATTTTACAGAAATAATAGAAACTCTATTGGTACTTAAATATACAATATCATTTTGTTATATTTTTATTTATCAGTACATCAAAACGGGGTTTTATGCTGTTGGCAGCTGAAAAGAACAATAGCCTATTGATCGTAATTAAACATCAGTTACAGATGTTCAATGTCTGCATTTATTAAAGTTGATAATGGAAAACAGTTGCTCACATATATAAATTTTGAGCCAAACATAGCAATCATTTTCACAGCCAGCTTGTGTAGTCTTGGAAATTATTGCTGAGGTTTAGTCTTATAAAACTCAACCAGTCTAGTAGTATTATTCAAACTGTCTTTAGCCCTTAGGCCACATTGAGGATCAATAAGTTCACGCTGTAAATCGTATGACACTGTTTCAACTGGTGTTGAAGGAATTTATTATGATAATTATAAACTTCTTTCCAATTAACACAAGATCTTGGAACCTAGAATTAAATTCATTTTGAATTCAATTAATATTTGCACATAATCATTTAATATGGCTTCATCACGAGTAGTTTCTATCGTTCGAAAGTGAGCCATATTAGGCCTACGTTCCCGAAACTGACTTACGAAATGTGTAAGTTTACGACTGAAATCCCGTAATTCATTCAACATATCAACAATGAGCTGGCCTTTTATATTTAAATTGTTGAAGATTAATAAATTCTAAAGTACCCTACCTCATGTAATTGTGCAACTTTCAACTCCTGAGCCTTTTTACTGCGATCTTCACTAACAAAACCATCGTGTCTGTATGTGTAGACTAGTAATGACGCATTATATTATGTTTTCCTCTTTCTTTCAAACTTTTGTGGCAGATAAGTATTGACTCCAGCTGCTGTGAAAAAATAAGCATTTTCCCATGCAATATTGAAAGAATTTGCCTGATGATCATTTTTCCGTCTTTTAGATTCCTCCATTATTTAGCCGTAGATAGGCAAAGTGAAATAGCTGCTGATAATACACACTACACCAGATAGTTGCGTGGACTATCCTCTACCTATAGCAGGCCTACGTCTTTCCGACGAGCTGTTAGACGGCTCTCCCTCTCTGAAGGAGCGACCGCACTGAATGAGCGCCGTTTGTGCAGGCCTGGTCTGCAAGAATCTGTACCATGTTAGACATTATTCTTAGTATTTTCTTCTGATAAGAGTAATGTCTCCATATGTGTAGTACTCTGTAACGGATTTGTGTGCGGAATAAAGCAAAATATGGATTCTTATGAATTTAAAAAAATACACTTGACCTTAATTTTTGCAACGCATGTATTTTGTAGACAATTTGACACAGATCTTATCAGTATGATTTTTCCAGGTACGTTTATGTTATTTAATCTTAATAACTTGAAAAACAGGAAAAACATTTTCTTACAAGACTGCTCAATTCTAACAAATACTGTATAGTCTTAGGTTTATCTTCGATTCACAGTGCATTATTGAAAGAAAACCATTCATTGACTATAGCAAAAGTATTGAATTCAGTTAATTTAAATTTATCTAAAGCTTGATCGTGTGTCACAGTAGTTGTATCATCTGCTAAAGTACAGTGTAAATAGGTATGCTGTAAGGCAGTGGTCGCTGGAATGGGTAGAGTGCATGAAGAGTAAGGAAATATGGCTCCGTCGTGCACAAGGGATAGAGAGACAGCATACCCGCCAGCAGTCACGAATGCACGCTAGGGCAGTGTCTTGTCCGCGGGTAGAGACGCTAGCCCGGGAGTGCAGTGTTCTGATGACCGCTGCTGTAAGGCAATTCATTCCTAGTAACAACAAAAAGAAATGCGCTCTATATCGATCCTTGAGGTAGGTATGTAGAAAATACTATAACGTCGTTGGCTTACAAGCAAAACACATTAAATCGAAATTATTACTCCTGAGGGAAATGCATTTTTATTTTGATAAATCTGAATTCTCAAAATATTATTACTTTTATTACATTCTTTCTATTTAAGTGTATTTCCTTTTTCGAATTCTAAGTTTATACGCATACATTATGTGCATATATACGCCTTTTTCTCAGAAGTATTGTTTTTTGACTTAATGTGTTTTGCTTGTAAACCGACGATATTATTCATTATGAAACCACTACAAAGTACACGAGAGCTATGACTTCACTTTAATGCAACATGTAGCGATAATCGGAAAGTTAAAATACTTATGTCCGCGCTATTCGTACACACACAATACATTATAACGAAGTGAACATGTAAAAGACTCTTTGCTTCTTGAATGTCTTCTAATTCAAGTGTGCAATCTGAAACTAGATACAACACAAGAAATTGTGGTTTCACAGAATGCTCTTATCAAGAGCACAATCTTGGAACGCTCAGAGCATCGTGTTCTATATTAGAAAACAGTATCTTCGTGTTTGATCAGTTGGTCACCAGACCGTGTACAACATCCGATATCGGTACCTAGTCTCATTAACGCCGCAATTTGTAAACACCGACAGCTGAAGGGAAACAGAGGTGAAAATTAGTGGACTTTTGTTTAAGGAAAGGCGATCTGAATTTTCATAATCATAACCCTCATCATTGTCATCCAGACCAGGGTAATGGTCTGTTTCCAAGACGACTTCCTATTTTATTTCTTTTTAAAGGCATATTCATTTATAGTTTTCTGTCCAATGGCAGATCTTTCACTATAAACCCATAATTGTCCAATATTTTCTGTCTTCCTCTTTGTCTCCGCATACGATCCATATACCTTAATGTCGTCCATTGTATGAAATTTCTATCCACAATCATGTACAGATTATAATGAAATTTCTATCCACAATCACGCTCACATTATAATGAAATTTATGTCCACAATCACGTCCACATTATAATGAAATTTCTGTCCACAATCACGTCCACATTATAATGAAACTTCTATCCACAATCATGCTTACATTATAATGAAATTTCTGTCCACAATCACGTCCACAATATAAAGAAATTTCTGTCCACAATCACGTCCACATTATAATGAAATTTCTATCCACAATCACGTTCATATTATAATGAAATTTCTATCCACAATCACGCTCACATTACAATGAAATTTCTATCCACAATCACGCTCACATTATAATGAAATTTCTGTCCACAATCACGTCCACATTATAATGAAATTTCTATCCACAATCACGCTCACATTATAATGAAATTTCTGTCCACAATCACGTCCACATTATAATGAAATTTCTATCTACAATCACGCTCACATTATAATGAAATTTCTATCCACAATCACGCTCACATTATAATGAAATTTCTGTCCACAATCGCGTCCACATTATAATGAAATTTCTGTCCACAATCACGTCCACATTATAATGAAATTTCTGTCCACAATCACGTCCACATTATAATGAAATTTCTGTCCACAATCACGTCCACATTATAATGAAATTTCTATCCACAATCACGTCCACATTATAATCAAAATTTCTGTCCACAATCACGTCCACATTATAATGAAATTTCTGTCCACAATCACGTCCACATTATAATCAAAATTTCTGTCCACAATCACGTCCACATTATAATGAAATTTCTGTCCACAATCACGTCCACATTATAATGAAATTTCTGTCCACAATCACGTCCACATTATAATGAAATTTCTATCCACAATCACGTCCACATTATAATTAAAATTTCTGTCCACAATGACGTCCACATTATAATGAAATTTCTATCCACAATCATGCTTACATTATGAAATTTCTATCCATAGTCATGTTCAGATTATAATGAAATTTCTATCCACAATCACGCTCACATTATAATGAAATTTCTATCCACAATCATGCTTACATTATGAAATTTCTATCTACAATCATGCTTGCATTATGAAATTTCTATCCACAATCATGTTCAGATTATAATGAAATTTCTATCCACAATCATGCTTACATTATGAAATTTCTATCTACAATCATGCTTGCATTATGAAATTTCTATCCACAATCATGTTCAGATTATAATGAAATTTCTATCCACAATCATGCTCACATTATATACGAGTACATTAAGAGATAATGTTTTCTCTACTGACTACACCACAAGCAGGCCGTTTGTATAACTGCCCATATCATTACTGTGAAGATCTTTCTTCGTATTCTCGTACTGAAAAGTGCATATTAGGTTCCATTGTTTACAGTTTTATATGCAATATACTTGTTAACTCATAAAGTAAAGTAAGGACAGTTGTAGGTATGTAGTTTTAATATACTTTACTTCTCAAGCTTTGTTCAGATTCGTTCCCAGATTTGAAGTAAAGATGGAGACACAAGTTCCTCTCGAAACTTCCTGTTAAAACAGCGTCATATAAGTGTCCTGGATGTGAACCTGAACAAACTGTTCCGTAGCTTTGAGAAGATTTTATGTCTCTTTGTCCCTAATTACAATGAGCTTTGTCTTGTGCCAAACTATCCACTTATCAACTTTTAGTCGTACTAAAAATGTCACGGCTAGTAGCGACCTGTGAACAGGATTTTTATAAGTGAATAAACTCATAAAATGAAAAAAATAACTAAAACCTTAATCGGGAGATATTTACGAGTACATACCAGTTGAAATTACTTGAGCACCAAGCAATATCTGCACCAAATAGGCTTACATTTGATGTAAATTTGGTGACGGAGTTCACTAATTAGTGTTATCATCTATGAGAAACCATACATCATCTTGAACATATCTTTCCGAAAATAAACCTTCCTTGTGGACATGATCTTGTATAATTTTCTGGTTAGAATATACTACAATTTTAATTGACCCTGCGTGAGGATGCGTTGATTGTGTCTCTACAGTGCGTCATGTCTCTTGGTTCCTAATTATAAGGAGTTTATGCCTCGCGCCAAACATCCACTTCGTCATACTTGAGGAAGGGAGATGAAATTTAACAAAAACGGTGAGATTTCTGATAATGGTGTACGAACAGAATTTCTTGTGTGTGTTCACGATTTAAAAATAAAGAAACTGATTCTACATTTCTTCATAATTAACATTGTTCCAATTTTTAATGGAATTATTGCAATTTACTGTTTAGTGTAAGCTCAAACTAATTCATTTGTGAAATAACCAAACGTAAGATTCGCTTGAACAATTTCTTTTCTTATAATACTATACCCTACTGCAGGGACGAGACGATATTAGCTCCCAATCATGGTAGAAGAGCTAGACCTTGTTTACGAGCGCATTGCGCATCCACTACATAGCGTCGTAACGTAGACATCAGGGATGTACATGCACATGCAGCGAATAAAGGCAGCAATTATTACAATAACTTGCGTTACTAAATTTCTGGCTATGTAATAGGGCTAATTACTCAGTTATTTAATATACATGTACATATTAAAGCAAATCGCAAAGGGAAGGGTTTTTTAGGAACAAAAAGAGAAATAGGAAAAGTTAATTGTATGTAAACCATTTTCTTGTTAAAAGCAATTATTTACTATGTAAATACTTCACTTCATTGGTTAGGAGAAACTAATAGGGTCTACCTGCTCGACATGTGTGTGATCTCTAAGTACTTTTGAGTATTTGTTGAAAAAATAATGACAATATTGATTGAAATAGAGTATATTGATTGTGTCATTGTGAAAATGTAGTTCTTACTCTCCAGTCGTGATTATGTAATGAGTTTGCTTAGAGTGATTTGTGAGATGCATCTAACACGAAAAAACAAATTGATTAAATTAAGATATTGAGAGCCATTGTAATTTTTGGGGTCAATCATTAAAGGCGATATGTATGATATTTAAAACTTCCACAATTTTCGACCAAAATTTGAGAAATTTAAGCTATATAAACAGATCTATATTAATAACATCTGTACAAAATTTGGCGCAATTAGGTCTAATAGTTTTGAAATTATATTTTTAAGTATATTTTATATTGACGTTACTAAAAAAGCTCCTTGCATCAAAGTTTTCAAAATGTTTAGTTCATATTTGCTCAAAATCTTGAAAATAGTTATTGGAATAAAAGTGAATTAACATTTTGAGCTTAGTAATAGTATAAGTTAAAGTGGAATCAAAGATAAAATATTATTTCTAAATTAAAGAAACACGTAGTCTAATAAAAGTAAATATCCAGAAACAAGCAACAAATAAAACATCAACAATACATTTAAAATAAAGTAATAAAAGGAATCTAGATACAATCTACTGACCCAAATGTAAATTAATTTACCTTCGATGTCAATTCCGAAATCAATTTATTTCTCTCTTCTCCTGAATAATGCCTATATTTTTTCATGTTGCGTCTCATAATGCCGTTTTATGTTGATTTTTTTGCAAAGGATATTATTTTTTACACAACAAACACTGGACTTCATCACCATGTTCGAAGCATAAATATTGTATCTTGAAAGTTTTAAGCGCTTCCGTTCCGTCATGATGCGCTGTGTTCTAAGATCTGTACATCCTTTAGCAATGTTTACAGGTAAAAGAGCTCCGCGGGCGCGCAGCGGGCATAAGGCCCGTAACACACTTGCAGAGTTTTCGCCAGCGAGAAATGTGTTGCGAGAAAGAGGCGAAGAACCTTCCTCCACACACTTGGCGAGTTCTCGCTATCACAGATCACACCTCGCTATGATCATCTATGCACTGCCTTCATGCAGAAAGCATTTTTCTGATTATAGTAATGACTCGTTGGGGGAAATATTATAGGTTATGTATTTACGTATATTGTCGTACTTAAATAAATAACCTGTAAGTATATCGTCGTACTTTACAAATTACGTACGAACGCTTTGTTGAATCTGAGTATTCAGATGATGAGGAAATGGAGTTACATGAATATATTTTGTTCATGAAAAGAATACGTAGGCCTAAAATTAAAACCAGAAATATCTGAAAATCACATTGTATCTTACGAAAATAAGGGCGAGTTTTGGACACTGGTTTCGTTTTGAATGATGATACGTTTAGGCGTTATTTCAGGTTCAGTGGACCACAGTTTTTTTTTTTTTTTTTTTTGCTATTCATGATATGATAGAGAATTCTTTGCTATATTCTGATTAAAATTACGTAAACTGTTAAGACATATAGATACATTATTTCAAATGTTTAATCAATACTATTAAATCTCATCAAAAAAAATATATATAGCCCTATTTATTTTCAGATAATCTGATATTTGTTTCCAGATTTCTTCTTTAAGTTTCGTGTTTTTATAGTTTTCATCTCGTGTATCATATAAATAGGTCCACGGGTGACATCGTACAAGTTCGATAAGTTTCTGACTGCAATTATCAGCCATATTTCCTCATTTTCAAATAAAAACAATACAATTCATCGCCACCTGTGATATATTTTTCTACATTCAATCGTCATAAAGAGTATAAATGTCAAACATCTTTGATAAATGTGTCAAGAAAATTCGCTGAACTACCGATTCCAGCGAGAAACTCGCGCGAGGTTTTTGCCTCGAGCGAGAAATCTCTTCCAGTGTGTGGACGTCCATTTGAATCCATGTTATCAATTTTTTTATTTTCTCGCAACACATTTCTCGCTGGCGAAAACTCTGCAAGTGTGTTACGGGCCTAAAAGAGCTCTCGCGCGAAATTACTAGTCACCATCGCAAGACTGCCCTACTGGGTTCGTTTTGTATTATGAAACAAATATTTTGATTTGATTGTAGACTGATAATAGATTGAAAGTGTATCAGTTCGTAATAAATTAAATGTAAACAACTCACCGTGTTACTACTTCTCGGTAGCCGTTCCACTACTTATTGGCCTAAAGAAGGAAGAAGCAATGATGCGATCTCTGTACACTGTCAACACAGACTACAACTCAGAGTAAAAGACGACGTGGAACTGTTACCCTTACTGTTGACGCACTGGGAGCGCTACTGTCTACTACAACTACCCATATGTACTTAATTCTCGCCTACAGTATTGTTTGCTTGCTTGTTTCCTGTACTGACACAGCAATTTGTGTACTTGCAAGGGTTACCACTTTAGGATGACATAGCTCTGGAAGAAGGCTTCGGCAGACCTTCAATCTCTGTCGCAAACGGCTCCAAAAGCCCTACACCACCATCCCCCCCACAATTTTTTTACGATATTTTTGAAACACACTGCATATATATAGCGAAATATACAATGAGAAATATGTTGCCTTCGTGACGTTGATTTAATAATTGAGTACCTCCGTGGGGATGTAAGATGATGCCCAAGTGTTACATTCAATCTTATTCCACGGAGGTACAACTAAGGGTACAATTTTGCTCCTTTGGCTGGAATACAGATCAACGAAACAAATGTGTCTATTATGTAGGCCTACTTGGAAAGAAAGAATCCTGGAATATCTGAAAAACTATTTTGTAAAACTTCAAAAGTTTCTATTCTTTTCTGTTGTCATTGTACGTAGTTAAGAGAATACCATTAGTTAATATTCGATCTGGCATTCATTCACCTTCTTTTATTTTCACATCTCTCCGAACTTGGATATGAATTTTTATTGTGCATTTCATAATTCATATTATGGAAATAATTTACGAATGCGGAATTATCACTGTTGTATGAAAATGAATTTTAATTTCCCTGAATTTCGTCATATGTATTATCAGAATTGGTCCAGCGTCATAGCGCCGTGGTCTAAGGCGTCATGCCTGGACTCGCGTTACAGAATGAATGCTGATTTCAATACTCACGGGGAAGAAATAATTTTCTCATGAAATTTTCGGCCAGAGTATGTATGGTACTGGTGCCCATCCAACATTATGATCAATTTGATAAGATACGATAGGTAAAACCGGACTCTGCGAAATTATAAAATAGCTTGGGATCATCGTTTTAACCACATGATATCCCGCATTCTTTGGATGATCGTCCACCTCTGCTGGGGGATGTGAACGTGAGGCCAGCAGTCGGCCGGTCGGCCTTTTTCTCTATGAATTATCGCCTTCAGAATTACTATTGTCAGAATTGACATCAATATCGGTATATCTTTTATTTGGTGTAATTGTGTAGTTTACGATTATCATTATACAAAAGATTCATCCAGTATGTAGCTTATCATTTTCTTTTACCGATAATCTCACATGGCAACACGTCTCGTCCGATGAGAATTCTCACACGATAGTCTAATTGAGGCATCAACATGTATTTTCTATCAACGTCTGGGCAAGAATAATTGAAGGGGATAGAGTTATAAGTTCTTATGTTCTACCGAGCAGACTAACGGGTGCTTTTTATCAGGTGCTTTTTATCACCATTTGTTGACAAATCAATTACTTGCAATGCTGGGGATAGTATTTATCTTTCAAAGGTAACGGATATGGCTCATGCATGATGGAGCATTACATAATTTTCTTCTCAAGACTTGCAATATTTAACACATACATTTAACGGAAAATAGATTGGTCAAGGAGGTCCAATAACTTGGCCTGCTCGATCCCCCGACATTAAGCACACAGATTTTTGGCTATGGGCTCTCTTAAAGACACTAGTGCACTCATTACTCATTGATGATGTGCAGACACTGCATGTGAGTTAGCGAATTAAAGATCAGCCAGGTATATTTTTAAAAGAATGCATGATTCAATGTGACATAGCGAGAGTTAAAAATGGAGACCTTATATCTGGCGGATTAAAAAAAATATCTTTGCTCATATAGCTCATGATAAAAGATAAAAAACCACCGGCGTAGCTCTGCCGGCTAAGTCGCTTGCCTACCGATCCGGAGTTGCGCTCAGGCGCGAGTTCGATTCCCGCTAGGGCTGATTACCTGGTTGGGTTTTCCCGAGGTTTTCCCCAACCGTAAGGCAAATGTCAGGTAATTTGTGGCGAATCCTCGGTCTCATCTCGCCAAATATCATCTCACTGTCACTAATCTCATCGACGCTAAGTAACCTCGTAGTTGATACAGCATCCTTAAATAACCAAATAAAAAAAAGAAAAAAGATAAAATATGACAAATTATAAAAAAAAATCGCGATTTAAAACTAACGAAATAATATGTACACATGCCAAAAATAAAAACTCCTCAATGCTTCGTTCAGAAACTATAATGCTTTCTTTTTTGCCTCTTCTGTAAAATGTTCATTTTGTCAGATACGTGTTCTCCGTTCCTAACCCTCGATAGGGCTGAGAGATGTGAGGCAGTGAGTGGGAACCACATAGAGCACCTCCTGTGATGAGCATGTATGCATTTTAAGATCGGAGTCCTCTGTAGTTAAATATTTAGGCATAATTTTCGACAATCATTTAAAATGGAACCGACACATTAATTACCTTTGTAATAAATTACGTAAAAATAATATATTATTTTGTTTTATTGAGGAACTGTCAATAAGATTATTACGCACAATATACTTAACTTTATTTCAATCGGTAATTATGTATGGAATTACGGGATGGGGTAGCTTATTTAAAACCAATTTAATTCACTTTATTTATTACAAAAAAAATAATTAAAATATTGATTTTCCATCTCAGAAATTGTTTTTAGACTTCAATGTTCTTAAAATAAGACACATTTATTATATCGTATTAATAAAATTCATACATAAAAATTGAAATAATTTTGAATTTTATTCTCATACTTATGAAACAAAAGGTATGAATTCTTTAAGATTGTTTGAACCAAAATGCAACACCGCTACAGTATTTAATCATAGTAGTAATTTAGGCCCTAGAATATGTAACAAATTTATATTTAAATATCCTAATCTTATCATTTCTAATAGGTCTAGTATTAAATTTTTAAAAAGTTATGTAGGTATGGATTTTATAAATAATGAAAAATTGCAAATTTAGATTTATATATCCTTATTGCGTAGTAGAGATACGACAGCTATATTATATAGGTACTTCTTAATTTCAATTCAGGAATCCGCGCCTGAGTACGAGTTCTACTCTTTCAGGGGTGTGCTAAAGTTTATTTCTGTTTTTATTATATTTTATGTTACAATTATTAGCAAAATAAATACTTACTTACTGGCTTTTAAGGAACCCGGAGGTTCATTGCCGCCCTCACATAAGCCCGCCATTGGTCCCTATCCTGAGCAAGATTAATCCATTCTCTATCATCATATCTCACCCTCCTCAAATCCATTTTAATATTGTCTTCCCATCTACGTCTCGGCCTCCCTAAAGGTCCTTTTCCCTCCGGCCTCCCAATTAACACTTTATATGCATTTCTGGATTCGCTCATACGTGCTACATGCCCTGCCCATTAGTTTCATAATAACCTATGCTCTGTTCAGCTGCAATTTTGATATTATCTCGGCTATTTTCCCACATGCTATTAACATCTAACTCTTCCTCAACTTCGTCGGAACTTGCTAATACGGCAAACCTATTTGAAATTTCGACCTGATAATGTTGCTTAGTTTCTTCGTCCTTTAATTTCGGAATATTGAATCTTCTAATATTAGGGTAAATTAGGGTCTGTTGGACAGTCGGGCATGTTGGACACTTTGTATTTTAACGTGTTACCTCGCCACTTGTGGGCACCACATTCTGCTAGAAGTCAAGTTAAAGTACAAAGTGTCCAACAGACCCTAATTTACCCTAACTTGTTGCTCTACTCGCTTGGCTACTGATAGTCTTTCTCTTAGTTCTCCAAGCAAAATAAATAAATATATAAATTAAATAAATTGTACTTTTTTGTGAACACCACCTACTTTAAAAACATCGGAAGGTCTCTAACTCGATGTGTATAAGTAGGGTATTAATTATACTTAAAGAATCTGAATGTAATACCTAATCAGTGACCACAATCTTGAAGCAACTTACGGAAAAATTAACCTCTGATGTGGACACGTCTTTACATGTTTCCCTAACTACTGTAGACTACAACGCAACATATAATTGACCCTGCGTGAGGATGCGTTGCTTGTGTGTATTTTCGTCACGGGCACTACGTTTCCATTAAAGTATCACCTGTCTATCAAAACAAGAGTGTATCAGGTGTACGAGAAAACTTCACAAGAGATTTTTGTAGAGAAAGTAAAGGTGTTTTCCCTTTACACAAATTGAAAAGACGCGAATCACACGTGCTCTAATGACGTTCTTCATCTCAAGTTTTGTGCGGTGAGTTCATATCCAATAGTACAGCACATTGTAATTATCTCGTGTAATTTAATGACAGTGTTATAAGTTGACACTTACATGCTGCAATCACGAACGCAGCGTACTTCATTAATATTTAGGCCCTAATATCACTTTCGGTGTGAAATAATCTTTGTGACGCAACATCATTACATTACATATTTCGTCACGAATGTGATGCACTTCATTAAAATTTTAATCCAGATAACGCGTAACAGACCTTCAGTCTATAGTCGTCATATCCATATATGGGCCTCAGAAGTTTATGATGTTGTTCTTAGGAAATTTTAAGCGATAAAATCTTGTCAACATTAATATTAATAAGTCGGTTTCATCAAATTATAACTCCACATTCCGCAACTTTCAAAGTTTTGTATATACTTACAAGGATGTAATTTAATATTGTAGTATGTAACTTTCGCATTAGATAAAGTACTGTGATGCTGGAAATAAAACGTTCTGAGATTTTCGCAGAAATACCATGTCTTCATCATCAAAATGTGATTTTGGATATTCCGACTTTTATCTGTTGCCCGTCTGTCTACAGCGTCACCTCTAATCACTGATCGTACCTTCAAACTCAGTAACTGCGGTTCAAATTATCAAGTTATAAAACATATTAAATATAATAACAGCTTATAATAGTAACAAATTAACGAGTCTCTGATTCATAAGACACACAATAACGCTGTAATTAAAAAAAAAGTCGCGTAATTTTCTGCCTTATTTTTTATACATCTTGATTACACAACTTTTAACACTATATCACACGGAATATGTATTATATGTCTTTCTCCTGTTAAATTTTATCGTACCTGGTTAACATGTTTCAGCCTGTTATTGGCCATCTTCAGAACTGGTTGGTGCTGTCTTGGCGCCTTTTGTTTGTGTTTCCTGTGGGGGTATGTTTGTGTAGTGTAATGTGGAGTTAAAGAGTGTGTGTGTGTGTGTGTTCTGAAATTGAGTAGAGTGTTGAGAATTTCATTTGGATGTGTTTTTGTGTATCAATATATTTCGTATTATTCAAGTATGTTTAGTTTCTGACTTTTTTGGTTGAATATGTACAGAGACATAAACACAGACATGGAAATTCTACATATTCAACCAAAAAGCCAGAAACTAAACACACTAGAACAATACGAAATATATAGGCACACAAAAATACATTCAAATGAAATTCTCAACACACAACTCAATTTCAGAACACACGCACTCTTTGACTCCACATTACACAACACAAACGCACCCACTCAGGAAGCAAAACAAAAGGAGCCAAGTTCTGAAGATGGCTCATAACAGGCTGAAACATGTTAACCGGGTACGGTAAAATTTAACACGAGAAAGACATATAATACATATTTCTTATTTTTTGTATTATACAGAATAGATTGACAAAAGAGAGAATTACTGAGCAGAGTTTTATAAAGTAACTAACACAGTAGAAATTAACCCGGAGAAGTCGCTATATAGCCTACAGTTCGGGTAATCGCATGCCCTGCATTTTGCTAAGGCTAGCGCGCAGCATTGGGTTTTTCCTGTTATAACTTGACGAAATATCTGTATTCAAAAAACTTTTAGAAATAAATAATAAACCCGAATAGGATTAGAAATGCGTTGATTTTACAATGGTGTAACAGCAATTATTCAATCATAACTGAGCTGCTGGTCTGACAAGTATTTCTTCTACAGAGTACCGTGAATTCTTCGAAGAAAATTGTTATAGTAAGTAATAGTCAGCTAGAGAGAGGGACAAACTTGTAACCCCTTCCATTTTTCCGTGATTAACATTCGAATTTGATACCAACAAGCGCCGTGTTAATGTAACTTAAACAAATTTAGCATTAAAGGTGAACGAAGCGGCTATGCAGTGTACTCAGAATGGATGTCTGTGGTCTATATTCGAGAACTGTAAGTATTAACACCATCACTAAGAATAAAGTTGGCCTCATTTGTCCACTGCATTAGTTAACCTTTCCGCCTCAATTTCCATCTGGGTTAATAAACATAATGAAAAGCTGTATTTTTTCCATAATCAATTTCTTTCAATTTGAACATCATTTGCAGTTTATAAGAACAAATTCTCAGAAGTTTGCATAAGCTTTTCCAAACAGTGCTGAATGACACTTGAAAGCGTTTGCTTAACAGGTTTTCTCTAGGTAGGCTTTTTGGCTCTCATGAACTGAACCAGTTCCTTCCAACTTCTTAATTTAATGAACGACAAGGAAGCATTGTATAGAGCAGTCTCTTAGATAAGTTATATTTTTGTCTGAAATCTTTTTAATCTAGCAGTCAAGTTTCTACCACAATCATAAAAACGTTGTACCCAAACAATTTTAGTTACAAAGTTTAAAACTGGTTTCCCAAACTTGGGGAAATATGTGATAAATCAACGAAATGCCTAAGAAATTTCTGCTTATTTTTGAAGCTTAAATGCTGCGTCATAGCAATTGAGGTAGTTTACCGCTGTGGAGTAACGGATAGTATGCCTGACCGTAAAACGAGCGGGCCCAGTTCAAATCCTGGTTGGGACAAGTTACTTGGTTGAGATTTTTCCAGGGGTTTCCCTCAACCCATTAGATGCAAATGCTGGATAACTTTCGGAGGTCCCTTCGGGACTCATTCGTTGACATTATCACCTTCATTTCACTCAGACGCTAAATTTCATTCGCAATTAATAAAGAATCGTAAAATAAACCAAAAGAAAATGGAGGCATTTGTTAGCATGGGATAACTAAATTCCGTTCTTCACATATTCTACTGTCGCCTCGTTCTTTCCAATTGCTCAATTTCTGCAAAAATGAAGTTGATTTTAACTGTTAGTTATTTTATAATAACCCTAACTGCTGGTAGGACAGGACATTTGGAATCATGTGAAGATCTGAAGGCTTTACTGGTCCATGTTTTGATACCTAGCAAGATAGGATATTTTGCATCATAACTCTGAAAGTAAGCATTTGCGGGAAAAGTTGTATCGAACATTTTAGTTTTATTTTCATTTTTAGTTTTAGTTTTAGCTCTACATTACATCCACAAAGGGTTTACAGGTATTTATGAATCACCTTGTATACAGGCTGTTTCCGGGCTAGTATTACTAACTTTCAGGGATGATGGGGAAGGGCACATGTATCAATTTCAGATAGGGAACCCTGATCCGGAAATGACTGAGTCGAAAGTTATAAGCAGAAATAATTGTGTGTGTGGAAATGAAATAATTTTATTCCTCTGTACACCTTATTTATGTGTATTTATCTATACATCTTACACATACTGTATTCTTCTGACATTGTTTACGTTGTCTACTTACAGCAGACGTCTCAATAGGGCCTTCTCAGAGCACTTCCTCCTCTTTCTCTTTTTCAATGTAAGAGTGGAACAAGATGCAGGAGAAGTTCGTGTATCTCCGGATGACGTCATTGACCGCGACGTTTGAATAGACATCTGCAACCGCTACGATGTAACAGTCAGTCATTGTGTCCATCTCCGAGGAAAGAATGTTCTTATTACCGCAAATGTATGAAGAAATAAAAGCTTTCATAGGGAAAGCGAAATTGTGGGAGACGCAAGTTTCAGTGGGTAACTGTTACCACTTTATTAATCTAAAATTGTTACCTGATTTGAATCAAGACCAGTGTAACAAATATAATGAAATACTGAAGGACTTGAGAAAAGAATTTCAGATCAGATTTAAGATTTGAATAGTTCTAATTTAAAATAATTGCTTGTGAATTTCTAAGGTGTTTAGGTTATTTTTAATTATTGAAAACATTACGAAATATATTATTTAACTATTATTGTAATTAATATATTAATATTAGCGTAACGTAAGAATACTTACTTTAACAACCAACAAGTTTTTATTGTAATTTTATTATTATTATTATTATTTAATTGAATTTTATTTTATTAAATATGGTATAAACTTAAAAAAAGAGCGATACCAAAAACCTTTATTAGAAATGAAATATTGTTATTGTTTGGTCAACTGTTCGAAGACAGGTCTGAACCTTACAAGTGATACCAACAAGGCACCACTTATGAGTCAACTAGGCCAGGAGATAATGGAGTTAGGTGGCCAGTTCCTGGTGCTTAAATAATTACGTAACATGTATGGTTCTTCATGCTTCAGGTGTCTTCTTTTTACTCATAGATAGTATATAATTAGAAAATAAATGTGTTATTATTATTATTATTATTATTATTATTATTATTATTATTATTATTATTACTGCAAACTACTTAAGAAATTCCTTCCGAAAACAACCGTCTATAGTGACAGTACAACTCAAAAGTGCAGCTTTGTGGCATTTCTCCCGCGACAGTTACAACTTAGCTCGCTCATGCTTGTAACATTAATCAGCGATCGGCTATCTTCGGGTACTGCGCTTATCTCTTCAGCTGAATATGTTATTTATACTTGCTCTCTATAACAACTTTTATGCGTTGGCCTTGAGACGCCTGACTTACAGTATTCCGTTCAGTGCGCTGTCTGAGGGGTGGGGACAGGAAACTACACTAAAGCAATGCAAATAGCGTAATGTGTAACGGACATGGTCGGTCCTGATATGCACATCTGTAGACAGTAGTGTATGTGTACAAGTTGCAATGTCCAGTCGTTCAGTCCTAGTGAAATGGAGGAGTACACGAGAGCGGAATATGCAGACCTGATTTTCGAATACGGATGAGCCAATGGGAACGGTACGCAAGCTCACAGATTGTATCGGGACAAGTACCCACGTAGGAGACATCCGGCCCATACCATCTTTCCACGACTGTTCCAAAGGTTAAGGGAAGGAGGGCACGTGGTGGAAAATTACAATTTCATTTCCACACAACTATTTTTGCTTATAACTTTCGACTCAGTCATTTCCGCACCAGGATTCCTTATCTCAAATTGATACATATGCCCTTCCCCATCATCCCTGAAAGTTAGTAACACCAGTTCGGAAACACCCTGTATATGTGGACTCCCTTTATATGAGCCGTTCAGAGCAGAAGTGGTGTAAGACAAAAATGGGTAATGAGACTTAAAATAAACATTCTGTAAAATACAGCGCAAAGTAGCAATTAATATTCAATCTATTTAAACTATTAGTAGTTAGTGGATAGCAAGAAGGACTTATTAATTCTACTTTGCTGTGTATTTTACAGAATTTTTACTTTAAACCTTATTACCCAATTTTGACTTACACCACTTTTGCTCTGAACGGCTCATATACAGGAATGGACTCGCTCATTTTGTTGAGTTTATCATAATTATATGGTGTAAGAATTTTCAAGACAACCAAAGACGAATGATGTCAGTATAACAAAGAGTTCCACCAAATCCCTTAATTTCTTCTGTTAATGTAGGTCGAATATAGATGTTAAACATTAAACAAACAGATTTGTAATAAAGAAAATTCTTTACTACGGCGTTCGTTACAAAAATATTTCAGGTAAAGTAAGTTTGTAGAAGGACAAATGCTCTAAAGGAGATGTCAGTGTTGCATAATGTAAGGACAAAGGATGAAATTGAGAGCAAAAAGAGAATTTATATTTTATACTGACAAATTAGAAAAATAGGAAAGAAGATATGATTAATATTCATTAGTAGGCAGATTTACAGAAACAGAATAGGGGGAAAGTATAGATTTTTTTTAAATAAAAGAAGAACTAAAATAAACCAGTGTAACTTTTCTGTTTTGAAGCTTCATGGGTCAACAAATACGAACTTAAGTCCGTAATAAGGACATGGGTTTGTATATGTATGCTAATAGAAAAAACACAGAAGACAATTGAGGTGCACAGACATGCAACTTGTATGTCATGATATTTTAATATAATTACTTCTTAACATGAGATTATTATAACGAACAACTTTAACACTGTGCAAAGAAATATAAGTAATGGTCTACTACTCTACCAAGATCGTGTACGTACTGTTACGGGAAAATCGTAATCCAGATAAAGATGAGTTAAACAATCTGATTATCATAATATAACTTGATACTATGAAAATGTATTGTACTACACTAACTCGTTTTACTGCCTCATAAATCTTATTGTTACTTAAATAAAGCTGGTTTAAGGCTCTGCTAATATTTAGTATCCTGTGATCTCGTGATTTTATGATCATAAGAACGGAAACATGAAAGAAAGATAAAATAGTCACGAAAATGCATGATATCCACGCAACACAGTCAAATCCATATAGTGCAAGTGCCGTGTCGTGTTAATTAGTAATTCTTTTACTATGTATAGCTTTATAATTTTGTCAAATGTCAGAAAATATCAGCGTTTTATTTGTATATAATTGGCATACAGAATGTCGATCACTGAACAATCTTTGTCCTTAAATACTGAATTACTATATTCGATCCAATAGGATTTTTACCTTTAAAGTTTTTATCTTTATTTTAATATAGATACAATTAAATTATAAAACATTACATTTTGGCTTAAGCTGTATACCGCTTTTTTGTAAGTTATATTTTGTTTCTTGGATAACTAACTGATCGTGTGCATACTTTAATCCCAAAATGTACTTCGTTCTTCCATTTCCTTACTAAGTTGTCAATGTACAAGTTAAACAAAATGTGTGATGAACTACACCCTTGTCAGACACCTCGACATATTAAATTTGTCCTCCTGACCTAATTGCCTCATAAGTGGTGCCTCCTTGGTATCACTTGTAGGGTTCAGACCTGTCTTTGGACAGTTGACTAAACAACAACAGTGATGATAACTACCGAGGATACTCTTTCATTTATTTTACTCGTAGGAAACTACCCCAGAGTACTTGAGAAACGTGTTAACTTGATTCGTTACAATTTTTCCACAAGTGTCAACCCAAGCGTCTGTGAAGAGTATGTTAGGCCATAATAATGGACGAACAATAATCTGCTTAGTTCGTCATTTACAAAATTCCGAAAAAAAAAACGGGATTAGTTGAAAGAAATGAACCGGTTAATCTAGGAGTGCAGCGTTATCAGCTCTTGTTGATTACGAATAGAGAACAAATTCAGAAATTTTGCCAGGATGTTCGGTGTTCAATTAGAGTGTTTAATAAACTCAATTGTATCATGAATAATTTCTGTACTACTTCCTGTTTTCTTTTTCAATTTATTTAATTATGTGACATTTTTAAATAAGGCTTTTCTAATGAAAATGAAAAGAAACAACATTATCAGTATATTTTCCAGAAGTAAAATACTAGGCCTTACGTAATTCCTTGATATATTCATATCCATATTATATTCATATCCATATTCATATCCATATTCATATTCATATTCTTATCCATATCCATATCCATATTCATATCCATATCCATATTCATATTCATATCCATATCCATATCCATATCCATATCCATATCCATATTCATATTCATATCCATATCCATATTCATATTCATATTTATATTCATCATAAGGCTTTCAGGTAGTAGTGGTTTCTGCATACGGTCCACCATCACACTTGATTACATTCAATCACATATGCTAATATATTTCTCCTCGTTATATGCAATTTGCATTGCACCTTCTCTGATATTTATTTGAAAATCTTGCAAATTGCATGAAGTGGTGTGTTATTTTTTATTTCGTTTTTGTAGTTGATATGGTTTATAATCGAAAAAAATGTATATATATATATATATATATACATATACATATATATATATATCTTTTGTCGTGTCAGTATGTTTTATTGTTTCCTCATCTGTCCACTGATTGACTCCATTATCGCGGGAGAGATTTTCATCTGTACGAACAAGACTGGAACTGTGCGAGTTACTGTCAGAGAAACAATGTCAAGCTTGTTGACTCGTTGAAAGCTGCAGCAACTGTCTGATAACTTGTTCACTTGTAAATGTCACTCTCTATACCTTTCTACATACCGTATTCCTCTAGAATGGATATGTATCTCCAGTGGCTGACCCTTCTTTCCAATTTTCTACAACTGTGGTTAGTTATATCAGAGCATTCAATTCGTTTTTTTATATCTTCATTACAAAGTTTTCCTTCTAGCAGCCTTTGACAGATATTTGAAATTCAATAATTAATATCGTTGCTATTAGGAAGTTTCGTCTGTTTCATTAACTACCCAAGTATCACTACTATCCGGAAAATTAAGCATAATCATTACTCTGGATAAATTCATCAGAGTTTGTTTCCAACAGTTTCCTCTCAAAGTTTTTATAATGGTTCTCATGTGTGACTAAAGTTACTGATTTTATTTTAGATATCTTTTGATGGATCATATGTGATATCACATTATGATGTATTTTTTTATTTTAGTTGATTATTTAACGATGCTGTATCAACTACTAGGTTATTTAGCGTCGATGAGATTGGTGATAGCGAGAGGATATTTGGCGAGATGAGACCGAGGATTCGCCATAGATTACCTTGCATTCACATTACGGTTGGGGAAAACCTCGGAAAAAACCCAACCAGGTAACCAGCCCACGGGGATAGAACCCGCGCCCGAACGCAACTTCATACCGGCAGGCAAGCGCCTTAACCGACTGAACCACGCCGGTGGCTATTCTGATGTAGATAAAATATTTTTAGTGCATATTTATTCACGAACTTCTATATTTGATCTAAATTGAAAGAAAAAATTAAAGGAATTGGTGGAACGATTCTTACTCTGACGTCATTCAATTTCGATCACCGTGGAATTACTTTATTGTATACAATAAACTAAAAAAAATGAGAACCAGTCCAGTGGAGTCGGTATATATATATATATATATATATATATATATATATATATATATATATATATATACATAACCTGGTGAGTTGGTGAGTGATGAATTTAGGTTGTGTATACAACTTGATTACACAGCTTTTAACATTATATCTCTCGGAATATAAAGTTTATATTGCTTCCACGTGTTAAATACTAAGTTACGGTACCTTGTTGACTAGTTTCAGCCTGTATGACAGCGTTGTCAGACACAGCCTAAACGGAGCGGAGCGCTCCACTATAACTGTTGCGTGCTCCGGTGCTTCCACAGACATAAGCAAGTTCACGCTCCGACTGGACGTCTGTAGCACCACAACCGGTTTCGGAGCTTACAACTCTGACACTATTGCTGTATGCTATCCTCAGAACTGGGTGGTCTTCGCGCTTCCTGATTATGTTTCTTGTGGGAGTGTGTTTGTGTAGTGTAATGTGGAGTCAAAAGTGTGTGTGTTCTGAAACTGAGTTGTGTATTGAGGATTTAGTGCGCATGTGTTTTTGTGTGTCTGTATATTTCGTATTGTTCTAGTGTGTTTAGTTTATGGCTTTTTGGTTGAAGATGTAGAATTTCCTTATCTGTGTTTATGTTACTGTAGTTGTGGTTGGCATTTGTGATATGTTCTGCGTATGTGGAAGTGTTTTGTCTTTTGGTTATGGCTGTGATATGTTCTTTGTAATGTGTTTTTAATATGATCTGCCTGTCTGTCCTATGTAGAAGTTGTTGCATGTACTCGTATTACATTTGAGTTTGTATACACCTATGTGGTTGTATTTGTTCGTTTGTGTTTTAAGGTGCTTTTTTAGAGTGTTTTGTGTTCTATATACGATATTGTAATTTCATTTCTTGAATGAGGTTGCAATCTTGTACGTCTTTTTGTTTTCGTATGTTAGTGTGATGTATTTTTAGCGTTATTGTGTTTGTGTTATATTCCTGTGTCATGTATGTCTGTTGTTGTGGGTTTTCTGTAGATTTTGAATGTGTTTGTTGTCAACTTTTGTTATTGTGATGTTGAGGTTCTTTTTATAATAATGAATTCAATGGAAATCATGGTGTTGGTGCTTTACTCGGACCACGTGTAGAAGATAGTGATGTCGGTGAAGGCATGAAAGAGGGAAGATTGGAGAATGCTGGGTTTTCAGTGAAGGACCTACCCTTGAGCAGAAAAGTATTAATGAATGAATGAACGAACTTTGAAGTGCATATTATAAACCATTAAGAGGCCAGCAAAACATTAAAAAACATAACGGTATTCAGTTTTGCTTTGACGTGGTCGCGAAACAGACGTGTGCACAATACATGCGTAACTATAGAAATGTAATATAAGCGGCATAACTTATATACAGTTGGATAAATAACAGTAAAATTATCTACGAGATATTCTTATATCCTTCTATGCAGAATGTCAGTTAATTTTTAATCGCCTGTGGCTTACTGAGAAGTATTTCTTTATTATCCTCTTAATAGTACATTAAATTGTTTTAACGCATTATTATTGTTATTGTTGCTATTAGGACTAGTATTCTTAGTTAAATAAATATTTTATTTGCACTGTAATAGAAACTCGCAATGTATTGTGTTTTAAGTTTCGGACAGTCATCTTAGCATATACGAATATTTTAAATTTTATTTCACATAAAAATAAATATTTTGAATTTTTAAAATTTAAATACATATTTTCAAATATTCACATAAAAACACATAAAAATTAAGTTTTCATCAACAAATGCCCCATTTCAGATTAATCATCAGTCGAATGTTCAGTGCAGTTGCATAGACGTAACAGCTGGCAACTGTTTCTCGGAATTGCCTATCTGAGGACCTGTGGAACTGCTGTCTGCTCTCTCCAACAAGCGATAAAAGATGCCACCACTAAAAATTGTACTGTAATTTAATACACATAAACATTGATATGTCATTTAGGAGTGCCTTGTAAGTTATCATAATGATGATTCAGGAAGCAATTATAATTTCATAAACATCAGCTCCCTCTGTGTTCGTTTCCAATGGTAAACATCTCTCTAGGGAGTGCATATTGTTTCTCAATGGCTAGGGCATTCTTTTTCCTAGTACAAGGCAGTGTTCCGCGATAATCTCCAGTCATTTCTGATGGACAACTTCAGGATGAATCTCATTGTGTACTGTAATTCTTCAGCATAATTTATGCTGATGAATATTGTATACTACTTATATTCACATAAAATAATTGAAACATAATTAAATATTTTTTCTTCTTTGTCACTATTTTCCCGATTTTTAGCACATAAAAATATATATTTTTCCCGATTTTTAGTACCTAAAAATCCGAGCTCTACTTATTATTGTTTGAAGAGGAGGAGGAGGAGGAGGAGGAGGAAGAGCAGAGATTGTTATTCATAGCTTATTTCATTAAGTTCATTAGACACATTGAAACCTTACAGCAAATTGTAGTTATTTATTTATACTAATTTTAGTGCTCTAAATCCTACCCAATGAAAGGCATTTCCTCAAATCCCTTATCACTTTTTTCTCAAATACAATTGTTGAAGTATGTTATATGAGTATTATTACGTATTATTATTATTATTATTATTATTATTATTATTATTAGTGGTGGTGATAATAATAGTACCAGTATTACTATTATTAATTTTTATCAAATTTAGAGCATCGAACAGCCAATTGATACTTATTTTTTGCATGTATGGTCGTAAATAACGCAATGTTTTCTAGGCTCGCGTTTGAGTACGTCTTCATATTTTATGAACGATTAAACAAAGATGAGATATCAAAGGAGTAGGAAATGTCGGGTGAAAATTATTGTAAAAACATAGCTTCCATAAGATTCCGTGGAGAGATATTAAAGGTTCCGGCGCAAATAACAAGCTAACTTTTGTTGCAAGTAATGATTTAAATTTTAAATATGTCTTCCTGTAAATATGATGGACAGTTTTCATCTACTAAGTTATTATTATCTGGAAGGAGCATTCATCATCAATTCTTCTGTCATGACCAACAATCCATAGAATGAGATGGATTAAGGAAATGTACTCAGTTTGCCATAAAGTAAAAATTATTTTAATTAATTAGCGTAGTAATTTTAGATTATTTAATTAATATCAGGTTCTCCACTTTTATTAAAATCGTCTAACATTAGATTTAAAATGATAACACATAGTTTATACATATGAGTACAGAACTTATATCAATATTATGTCTGTTCTGAGGTTGTAAATTAAAAATTTAAAAAGTAATAAAAGAAAAGAGACCGCGCGCTATAGCGGCGCAACTCTGCAAGCCGGGAGACAGCGGGTTCGATTCCCGGTAGGATCAAGGGTTTTTCAATTGATCTAATCATTCCAGCCGCACTATGGCTGGAGCCTATTCAGCCTCTAACAGCCTCCTTGGGGTAAAGGCAGCGGGAATTTGGACTGATATCATTATTGCCATTAAATGCCGATTGCCTTTTAATCTCTCGTCGCCCTCTGGACTGATGTAGGAAAGAAACAAAAAATTACACAGATGCAAGGCAAATATAATTTTAACGTAATCTTGCTTAAGTTCCAAATGATTGTCTATTTCAGATGTAATTAAATAATTATTGCCACAGGAATTTATTTCTTTTGAAAATTAACTAGAATAAATGGGTAATGTGGAATCAATAAGAACACAGTCTGAGAATATCTATTTGTATCATATCTAATATGACGAACACAATGAAAAGAAAATATGTTACATACAATCCCTCATAAAGAATTTCTGAAGAATTGTTACTTACACAATAATAAGCACGAAGAAGACACGTTTTTTATTACAACTTTACGTTTTTCGTAACAATTGAGTTCTTTTATCATTGTGCAAACGATTTTATTGTTTATAGTATATTTGCTTCAAATATTATATATATGTATACATAAAGAAACTCCATTGCAACACAGTTTTCCCAAACACATTTTTTTGTGAAAAATTTGTATTCCTAGTCGTTTCGAATTTCCAATCCTTTCTTTTCCAATCCAATATTCCCATTCATTTATATCCATAATAATTTTATCAACAGTAATCTCACTAGACGTTTTGATTTTATCGATAAATCTGCGAGTGGAACACGAGCAGATTTATCTAGAGAAAATCAAAACTCGAGTGGGATTTAAGTGACTATTACACGATTAGAAGAAAGTATATAAAGATTAGAAGTAACGAAGTACTCCAATACAATAAAATATTAATTGACTTACGAAAATACAACTGTCTTCAAATGTATTATTGTACCATCTCAACATTACAAATATTACGCTAGATGCATGCTAGATGGCAGTAGTGTCTTTATACAGACAGATACAGACACTGTAATGATTACTATTCAATAAATCTTAATATTAAACAATCTCTGATACGTGACTATCCATAATATCATATAGCAGAAGTTCTTTTTACCTCTCAGAGCAGAAGCTATAACATAACCTAACTAATATACACAAGTGTTAGAAAAGTTTTAATTAACGACGATGACATAAAAAATAAACATGAATAATTTTAAAAGGAATAATTATTGAATGTACAATTTTCAAATTTGAATGTGGTTGGTGGTTCAGTTGATGTTATATTGGACGTGTGCGTAATAGAAGTGGAACTCGTTGATTTAGGCCTACATGGTGTATTCAACTTATTCAGAATTTCCGAATGAATAATTTTAAAAGGAATAATTATTGAATGTACAATTTTCAAATTTGAATGTGGTTGGTGGTTCAATTGATGTTATATTGGACGTGTGCATAATAGAAGTGGAACTCGTTGATTTAGGCCTACATGGTGTATTCAACTTATTCAGGATTTCCGAATGGTGCTCTTCATTTATTTGTAAATCGGATTTCAGAAGGTGCATAGGTATGATCAGTGATTTTTATTAATTCTTGTTCTTGAATGCCAATGCGAGTCATATTTGAAACTGCTGTGCATCGACTGGAGTGGTTTGTCATTTTATATATATTTTTGACGTCCAGACCAGCGCAGTTTCAAATGTTGGCAAACAAAGAAACAAATGCTAGGGACGCGATAAAATTAAACAAATGCTAGGGACGCGATAAAATTGTGCGATAAGCAGCCATGATTGGTTGAAATACGTTCTTTCGTACCGTTTTATTGGTCAAAAGTAGTATGACGTAGTAAGAGTGTAATAGTCAAAAGTAATCTCACTAGAGGTTTTGATTTATCTAGAGAAAATCAAAACTCGAGTGGGATTTAATTGACTATTACACGATTAGAAGAAAGTATATAAAGATTAGAAGTAACGAAGTACTCCAATACAATAAAATATTGACTTACGAAAATACAACTGTCTTCAAAATGTATTATTGTACCATCTCAACATTACAAATTTTACGCTACATGCATGCTAGATGGCAGTAGTGTGTTATGATTAGCTGTTATCTTGCTATCAGTTTGCTAACTATGGAATCTTCATTGAACTCTGTAGACAATTACTAGCAATGCCTTCTCGATCTAGATCACGATGGCAGTGTTACTAGTCAAGAATGCTTTGTTGATTCAGTTTCATTTTTATTAAAACAGTTGCATTCCACTTCAATTATTCGAATCCCAGTAATCAACGTCACTTGACAGATGATTTTCAATAAATCTTAATATTAAACATTCTCTGATACGTGACTATCCATGATACCATATAGTAGAAACTATAACATATCCTAAATAATATATACAAGTGTTAGAAAAGTTTTAATTAACGACGATGACATAAAAAATAAACATGAATAATTTTAAAAGGAATAATTACTGAATGTACAATTTTCAAATTTGAATGTTTGTTTTAGTGGTTGGTGGTTCAGTTGATGTTATATTGGACGTGTGCGTAAAAGAAGTGGAACTCGTTGTTGTAGGCCTACATGGTGTATTCCTCAACTTATTCAGGATTTCCGAATGGTGCTCTTCATTTATTTGTAAATAGGGTTTCAGGGAAGATGCATAGCTATGACCAGTGATCTTTATTAATTCTTGTTCTTGAATGCCAATGCGAGTCATATTTGAAACTGCTGTGCATCGACTGGAGTGGTTTGTAATTTTCTGTTTTTTTTTTTTTTTTTTTTTTTTTTTGACGTCCAGACCAGCGCAGTTTGAAATGTTAGCAAACAAAGAAACAAATGCTAGGGACGCGATAAAATTAAACAAATGCTAGGGACGCGATAAAATTAAACAAATGCTAGGGACGCGATAAAGTTAAACAAATGCTAGGGACGCGATAAAATTGTGCGATAATTAGCCATGATTGGTGGAAATATGTCCTTTCGACCGTTTTATTGGTCAAGAGTAGTATGACGTAGTAAAAGTGTAATAGTCAATCAAAAACTGCAATTCCCAACCCTAAGGGACTACAGAAAATTGGAAAAATTTAAAAATCGCCGATAAAAAATTCTCGAGCAAAACTTACAAAACATTGTGCTAATGTATGAAGAATATTGTGGCAATATTTTTATTTATGAGAAATTGGTTGGAATTTGTATATTATTTGTTATTATTTATTATATCATGCTAAATATTCCTCTAGCAAGAACAAAGATTTTGGAAAAATTTAATTAGGAATGCAGTTTTTGAAAAATCTAACTTGTTGGGAAAATACATATTGGATCTGAAATGCACTTGAAAAAACTTGATTGAGACGACTGTCCCCCATTGTAACCTCAAAATTAGGGTAGTTTACTTCATTCAGAAGTCATACAAATTCTGGAGTTTAAATTCATTCTTGTTAGAAGAACCCGTGAACCCCAATTTACATTTACAGTTCCTCCATACTTGTATCATGCCAGTTCTACTTTACGGGAACCAAACATGGTCAGTCACAAAATACCAAACTAAGTTGTTTCAAGCGCAAAATGGAAAGGAGGTTTCTAGACGTCAGACTAAACCACAGGAGCAGCTATCAGAAGTTATAGAGAACAAGCGGAATGGAAAACACAGCAAGCAGAGCGAAACATTTGAATTGGTGCTGAGGATGACGTGTAGCGAAAATTCTTCCTGACAAATTGACCTACGCCACAACTGTATGGGACCCGTGATTGGGGAAGAGAAACAAAGGATTTCCGAAAGACAGGCTATTCGGACGAATTTAGGATTATAATCGGTGTTAAATGATACAGAAACGCCAGGAGCAGGGTCCTATGGAAAAAATCTAAAATAACAAGAGCTTCAACCAGTGACCAATGTATAAATATTAATTTGAATAAGTGTATTTTACATATGCGAGTGTAGAACAGAGAATGGTCGCGTAGAAATTGACTCTCTTTCTGAGATTAACTTACAAGGAGAGGACATGTTCTGTATATCACCGAATGGAATAAGATTGTGTGAGATGAAAGTACAAGACGTACTGTTTAAAGTCATACCTGATATGGGTGGCCAATGACCCTCGTTTTGGAAATATTGCCTATTGTTTGTGACATACTTCCGTTAGGTGCCTAATAGGGAAGCGTTAGACTGTATAACAGCGTAGACCATATGGTTGGATGCTGAGTTCGAATCTTAACTGGTCCTATATTTTTTTTCTTTTAATAATGATTAATATTATGATCACAGTTATCTATTTACATACCTATATCATATTTCTCAATGTATTGAATGCTTCATCAGGTTTTAAACAAATTACTAATTAACTAACATTGTATTGTAAAGGATAAACAATGAAATACTGCTCACGTAGGAAGGTAAGTTTTGTCACTGGTGTCTGTTCTATTTCTGTAGCAGCTATTCCATTTCATTGTGTACCCGATTCATTATGATGTCATAAAACACACAAAAAGTACACATATTTGCTGCACAGCAAATGAAAGAATGTTGTCCACAGTCACACACATTTTTCCCACTTCTGCTGCGAAACAGATATCCTTCACATTCACAAACACTTCTCGTTCGTTCATCAATTTTAATGCATACCACGCATATTTCAACATGTTTGAATATAGGAACTGACAGCTGAAAGTGAATTAAAATATAATAATAATAATAATAATAACAATAATAATAATAATAATAATAATAATATCAAGCTTTAAAAAAATTAGAAGGCATTAGGATTCGAACTCGGGGTGCCTGGATGACAACTCAGCATCCAACCACATGAGCTACGCCGTTACACAGTCTAATCCTTCTCTATTAGGTACCTAACGGAAGTATGTCATAAACAATAGCCAATATTTCCAAAACGAGGGGTCATTGGCCACCCATACCAGGTATGACTTTAAACAGTGTGTCTTGTACTTTCATGTCACAAAATATGATTTAATTCGGTGATATACAGAGCGTGTCCTCTCCTTGTTAGTCAGTTCTACCACAGTGGTAGGAGGTCCTTGTCCTTTGGCGTCTCAATAGGTCATTTTATCATAATGGTTTAAATATGTTATAAGTACTTTGTCACTATTATTTGCATAAAATAATTACACATAGAATGTAATCTGTTCTAATAATGTTCTCTTTATGAAAACTGGCATTCAAAATGGCATGTATGTTAAAACATGATTATTATTAGTTGTATATTAAGAATCCGTCATTTTTGTAATTCTAAATCTTTAGGACTTTACTATGGTGGTTAACTACCTATGATAAATTGGTTTACGAGGCCTGGTAAATGATATAATATAACCCACTCTGTTGATAAGTTTGGCGACAATTTCTTTTAACTTTTCTATTGCTTAAATAGGGATTTATCGACTTTTCAACAACCTCTAGCGACAAAAGTAAAACTTTCTTTATTGATTGTAAGGAATCTAGTGGCTATTGAATTATTATTTGGCGACTTTCCTAACATTTCAGTTGACAACGCTGGATATAGTTTGAAGTGGGACTGATTTGCATAGGAAATCTCTGCTTATGTAGAATAATAGACTGTCATTTAGCCTATTTACTGTTCTTATCTGAAGTCACAAAAAATAATAGCAAAAGAAAAAAAATGATAGTTCAGATTGAAATGTTATAACTTCAAATATTTGTTGAATTGTGACTATTCATTCTACGTTAATCAATATTGTGGTGTTTTACTACGCGATGAAGAGCACTCTTAATTCTGACAGTTTCAATTTAACGAAGTCCGAATTAGTTACACATCTACCAATGTATCTGCTTATTTATCCAGTTATTATCCTATAGCTATAACTACCTACATATTATGGAGGTTTCTTAGGTGCTATGCATAGACATTTCGCTAGCCTGCTCTATCATATCATATATCATATCATATCATATCATATCATATCATATCATATCATATCATATATCATATCATATCATATCATATCATATCATATCATATCATATCATATCATATCATATCATATCATATCATATCATATCATATCATATCATATCATATGTCATGTCATGTCATGTCATGTCATATATCATATCGCTAACACTGGTTTATGAATACGAAAAACGTTAGTTCGCTGATCATCCACGGGAAGTCCGCGCTAAGAATGTCTATGAATATGACCCTTAATGTCCCCAATGAGATTTAACCTAAAAGACATACTTCGGCCCCTTCAGATCTACACACATTGAGATTCACGTGATGCAAGGCTCACCCATCAGAGACAACATTGGACATCACATTTACAACAATAAATATCCATGCCTAAGCGAAATTAGAATCTATGATTACGACTACTGTTTCTCCACCATGTTGTGTAAATGTACAGGTCATAGCCATTGCGTACTTTACTATCGTCTTTTCCAATTCTCATTAATTAGTCATACAAAGATTGGAATAGTTACGTCTTTTCTATCACCAATAAAGAATAACACCTGCTTTAAATATTGACGTGTTAATAATAATGTAATTATTATAATAATGTTACAACAGGGGAATTATTAACGATACCAAGATATGACGCTAATAGGAAAATTAGCTCTAAAATGTCGTGGTCTGAGACATTTCTCACAGACCCATTACTTAGTGCGTGTAGTTTAACATCCTGCAGCGACTTCATACTCTTCTTTCCTTATTCTAAAATTCAGGGATGTCGCAAATTTTTCATAAATCATGAACAAATGAATAATTATTATTTCTCTGCTGCCAGCTGCTGCCACATCTAAATCTTATGACTTGACCTATTTAATTTAATTTATCGAGAAATACTTAACCGCCGTAAATTGTATACTGTTCGTTGAGTTATAACTAGAGTCCTGCGTTTGGTTAATCCTGGTTCACAATAAACCGAAAAAAGAAACGAGAACGGAAATATTGTTAAAATCAATGTATTTAAATGAGAGCAGTCACAATTAGCTACTGTGAATGCTCAAATTTAAATGCATTTAATTTAACATTATTTCCGTTCTCGTTCTCGTTGTAGTTTCCGTTTCCGGTTTATTGTGAACCAGCCTTTATTTTGAATACAAGTTAGATGTTCATGGATCATACTACAGTAGCTTTGCTTGGGAAGGAAAGCTCTGATTCGTCTCTCTGCCCCTTTTGTGTGTTTACATCTGTCTATATAGCCTAGGCACTGAACAGTAAGAATAGCCTAGTACTCACAAAATATACTGTTACGTGGGTTTAATACAGACTAATTATATATTAGAATATGCAGGAACATATAGAGAAAAATGGATACAGCATGTCAATAGGATGAATAACAGCAGAATCCCAGAAATGATCCTCCGTTATAGACCGCCAGGCAAAAGATCAATAGCATGTTTTTGTTTCTGAACGCAGTAGCGCTAGTATTGCATTTATTACATTTTACACTCTAAGGTACCTCTGATTGAGGTTCTGGCTAATTATATATCTTTGGCAGTACATATCACTTGACGATATGTGTCAGAGAAAGAACAATTATTTGTATACATCTGAAGTCTAGTCTGTTCTCAAAAAAGCAGAAAGTTAGAATTTATAAAACAGTTATATTACCGATTGTTATGTAAAGTTGTGAGACTTGGACTCTCACTTAGAGAGAGGAACAGAGGTTAAGGACGTTTGAGAATAAGGTACTTAGGAAAATATTTGGGGCTAAGAGGGATGAAGTTACAGGAGAATGGAGAAAGTTACACAATGCAGAACTGCACGCATTGTATTCTTCACCTAACATAATTAGGAACATTAAATCCAGACGTACCCTCTGATTGAGGTTCTGGCTGATATATTATTATCATCTCACTTGATGATATGTGTCAGAGGAAGAACAATTGTTTGTATACATCTGAAGTCTGATTAGTGTAATAATATGTAGCTAATCGGCGATGTATGCAATGGAGGGGGAAAGGAACTGGCCACCCTACCTCATTATCTTCCGGCCTAGTTGCATCATAAGTGGTGCCTTCTTAGTGGTATCACTTGTGAGGTTCAAACCTCTCTTCGGATAGCTGACTGACAAACAAAAAAACAAATCCAGACATTTCAGATGGGCAAGGCATGTAACACGTGTAGGCGAATCCAGAAATGCATATAGAGTATTAGTTGAGAGGTCGGAGGGAAAACGACCTTTTGGGGAGGCTGAGACATAGATGGGAAGATAATATTAAAATGGCTTTGAGGGAGGTGGGATATGATGGTAGAGACTGGATTAATCTTGTACAGAACATGGATGGATGGCGGGCGTATGTTGAGGGGGCAATGAACCTCCGGGTTCTCTAAAAGCCATAAGTAAGTAATATCTTAAGTCTGATTAGTATAATACGTTACTAGTTAGCGATGTAAGCAATGGAGGGCCACCCTACTCCATTATCTCCTGGCTTAGTTGTCCCATTAGTGATTCCTATTGGTTCATTCATTCATAGTGTTTTGCCAAAGAGCAGGTTTTTCACTACAAACGCAGCATTCTCCGGCCTTTTCTTTTTTCTGCTTTGTTACTTATAATATTCCAACCTCTTTTCAGACAGTTGACTAAGCAACAAAAACACTCTAAGGATAACACATGGGCCAGAGATGTGAGGAAGGATTAACAAGTACTGTTACACAATAAAACACTTCGACATATAATTCATTGACAGGTTTCCTTAGCGCCAACTGAATCATAAAACCTAATGAGTGTATCTTGTTTATGTTGCCAGTACCTGCTTATGACGAAATTCGATTGTGACATAAGATTAATTCATTAGCCTGCCGCGCGCACTTAAATAATTTTCAACTGGCATTGTTATTTCATCTATTTGTTTTATTACTGTTATTGCCACGCATAATTTACAAAAGATAGAAACGAGTGTCGAATATGGCCGTACAGCATGTGCATTTCATCCCTGTCGCAGTTAGACAGTTGGAAGTTCAAATTATTCAAAGTAAGTGCAGTAGAGTGAGAAATTGTGCATGAATTATGTTAAGTCATAATTAACGCAACGTCTTAACCGATATCGTATTACAGTATTTTAATAATCGCTGCCATTATGCTTGATGGACAAGGTAAAAACTGCTCTCGAGGGAAGTGAACTGAGTTTTTAGGAGATAAAAGTGTGTAATTTATCGCCAGCTTCTCGTTGTAGCATATTTCCTTCTCTGATTTTTCTTGAGTTCGTTTCGGTCTTGTGCTGACTCAGTTGTCCACTTAAGTGTAATGGGATTAACCATCGAACCGACAACTTTAACACGGAATTTACCTTTCTTACATTATTTTCTCTACATTCTGTTAATATGTGCAGTGCCTATTTACATATTAATTATGCTAAAGAGGTACAGAATTAGATAACAACGCTGTCTGGACTTCCTTCGCCAGTTCTGTGGAAGCTAATAATGTCTCTTTTCTGGAGTTTATTGCACTCTAGAATTAAAATCAAAGCGAAAATTTAAAAAGTGACAGTGGATTTTTAAATTCCATTGCTTGTGTGTACAAGTATTTTAATGAGAGAATTATGACCATTGAATGATACTAACACATTATAATGAGCGAAAGGTGTTCAATGACTGTCATTTCAAGGGACGGTCATTGACATAAAATGAATGGAGAAGTTTACTGACATTTTGCTCCTTTGCGCTTAGATTTTCCAGAAATAATCATTTTACATGATAATTTTTATCCCATTATCTTTTAAAAACATTTATACACATTTTATAAACGTTTCTACGGCAGAGTTGTTACATCTAACAAATAATTTTGCATAATATTTCTGTTAAATTTACGGCTTGAGAGTGATTTAATACTGTAATTATTACTATATCTCTTTGAGTAATGGATATCTGGCATCGCTGTTAGCGAAATGTGGATGCGTGGTTCATCCGAAGGACTGAGTGCCGCTGGGAGTAGAGCGTTTTGCAGAGAGGAGAGTGCAGCAGGTAATGTTTGTTCACATAGGCCTATACTCCCCTTACGGTTGCGGAGAAGGGATATTTCCATGCATTGGGAAGTGGAATAGAATTTATTGCGATGTTGCAATTATTTCTAGAAAGAAAATAGATATAACGCAAAATAGTAAACAAAAAAATAACCTGTTCCTTTTATCTAAAGTGAATTTACTATGTTCTTGAGCAACTTGAGCGTCCTCACTTCGTCATCTGCTTTCATTTGTTTTTGATTATATAGGCTACCCCTCGTTTTATGAGTGAGCGGAAGAGGGAGAAATGGAGAGCAGCGGATTTTTCTGCTGATCAGAAGTTGCGCTTGGGCGTGGGTTCGATTCCCGCTTGGGCTAATTACCTGATTGGATTTTTTCCAAGGTTTTCCCCGTCCATAAAGCGAATGTCATGTAATCTATGGCGAATACTCGGTCTCATCTCGCCAAATACCATCTCGCTATCACCAATTCCATCGACGCTAAATAACTTAGTAGTTGATACGGCTTCGTTAAATAACCAAGTAAAAAAAAACAGAAGAAGAACTCAATATCGCGTCTCCTTGTAAGGAAATTAGGGGCTCTTAGGAAGAATCTGTGTGAAATCGAAGCCTCTTTGCCACTTGATTCATTCCGTTTTTCTCCGTTCCGTTGAAGGCACTTCAGAATGATTAAAGGTGGAAAAGCCGAAAATGGACGTAACCTAATAGCTAGCAACGGTGTTTTTTAATGCATTCGTTCCCATGATAGTTGTACTTCTTCAACATTTTGACAGATGTAAATTGCTAACAATACACACGGTTTCAATAAAAATTCAACATATCTAGTATCAGACTATCTTTTTCCCCTCTCATTACATGAAATACTATGGAGATGTCTCTTATCTAGAGTATTGTGATGCTACAGAAAAATCGGTGCCCTCCATGTGAGAGGATTTAGTTTCGATTGAAGAAAGTCCTTCAGAAGAAGAATGTTTAACAATGAAACTTTCTGGCATCGCACGGCCCTGTAGTTCTAAACATCAATTGGGTATTCTTACTTAGATGTATATGTAAGTGTGTTAAATCTTCCATGTCAAAAGAAAAAGGGACAGAAATATTTCCTTCCTACATTAACTTGAGTTTGAAGACTTATATAGTAAAATTATGTAGGCCTAGTATGAAACACTAAATAGCCGCTTGGTGGTTCATACCAGCGCCTGCGAGTGTCATGCGAAAAAGCCGTATTGAACGTCATCTTCACTACGAAATTAATAAATATTAAAATATCAATGCAATACTTACAACTTCTTGATTCCCTAAATTGTAATTGAAAACTTCATAGGTACTCCGGCTTGCTATAATCTTTGTTCAAGCTAATCGTACTTTCCGATATTTTCAGCTTAAAAGGTCGAACAACACCAAACAAAACAATTTTCAGTTTACTCACAGCCAGCTAGAAAAATCAACTGCTCGCTACATGCTACTTTTGAACTAAATAACTGACAAGATACCCACCGGCGATGGGTAGCTTTAAATTGCTGCTTACGCTATAATTTTTAGTGGCAAATGGTACGCATAATTGAATGTGTTTCGTGTACTATTGCATGCATTGCTTGCATGCGTAAAGTTTAAATAAAAATTTAACCGTGTAGATGCACCTTAAGTGATATTTGTTGCATTTTTTGTAGCATAACTTAAAGCTTTATCCTGTGCTGTTGCATATTAAGATGTTTTCACACTAAAAATTACAAACATCGTTACAATCTGCCCATGTAATTTTTATCAGCTTCCTTAACACAAGCTTTTCAAAAAGGACAACAAACTTTCAGTATGAATCTTTTCAAGTAAAGTTGGTCGTTAATCGCAGTCATGATCTTTGAATATCCTGTCGTACAGTTGATCTACAGCAGGCATTTCCAACTGCTGGCTCTGTGGTGTCGAGCTCTTTGACAGGGAAAGCATAGTTCAAAGAGCAAAGTAGGAGGAGTGGCAGTGGAAGGGATGCAGATGTTTACATAGCGGAGATACAACATTACCCTCCCTCACGTCCTTTACCAGCTCTGCTCCGAGAGGGAAAACGCCCTCCGACGTCACAGGTTGTCCAGTTGGAAATGCCTGATCTACGGGGTGAGGGTGATTCAGGGTGAATAGTAAGTATTTTAGGGAGCGGTTGTATGGACTATTCTGAGTAAAAAATCATATAAACATGTGTCCAGTTTTTAGTGAGTGTGGAGATATAGCTGTTTGAATGTTAATCAAAATAAGCGTTATATGTGAGAAGAACCGTCTTTCCTTCATACCATTTGTAAGGCTTGTTATGCGTAACCAGCTAGGCCTATATCTCCACAATCATTGGGAATTAGATACATGTCTATATTAAAGTATTTACTCACAATAGTCCATACTACTATTCCCAAAAATATTTACTGTTCTTCCTTGATCACCCTGTATATTTGAGCGGGCATCATCTTAGGAATTATAGTCGGCCTGGTTGGTGGAGTTGGTACAGCGCTAGCTTTCTATGCCTGAGGTTGCGGGTTCGATCTCGGGCCAGGTCGATGGCATTTTAAGTGTGCTTAATTGCGAAAGGCTCATGACAGTAGATTTACTGGCATGTAAAAGAACTCCTGCGAGACAAAATTCCGGCACACCGGCAACGATGATATAACAGCAGTTGCGAGCGTCGTTAAATAAAACATAACATTTTTTTAACGTTTTTAGAAATTATATCCTTTATCATTTTCTGAATGTGAAATATACAATTGTTTGTAAAATTATAAATGTTCCCTTCATGTCTATTACTTGGGTGTTTATTTATCAATTTAATCATATTATGATCGTGTCTTTTACTTTATAAAGTTATTTTAAATAAAAAAACGCTGTAGTATACTAAGGTCATAATCGATATCATTACTGACTTTCAATTCCCATTCATAGTAATACATTATGTTAACTCACCCAATACTCCGCGTTGTAGTGGTTTTAGGTAGGCTATCAAATTTGTATAGTAGTCTAACATTCTTTTCTAGTAATCTTTCGAATCACATTTTAGTTTAAGCAAATTTAAATTGTGTTCATCCTTTTTTTAGAACCATTTTGTTGTGTATATCAAATGTGAGAAATTCTTCGTATCTGATAGAGAAAAAAGCGCATTCCCGTACCTGTTGCAATGGGAAACCACAATTTCGCTTCGCGCAAAGAACTTCAAAAATATGTCGTTTTCCTCTAAACAGTGTGCAGGAGGCGTGGCAGGTATCGTAACTAATGTTACGCTGAACATGTACTTTCTTTAAACCGTGCATACTAACCGGTCGTTAAACATATTAAACCCCGCTCTCGGTTCCAGATCAAGAGCAATCTCTTAATATTCATAAGGTTAATGTACACATTACCCAGAATGCTTTGGTGTTTGTGTTAATTGTTCCGTGGCATTCGCCCCAGACAGAGTGCAGAAAGCAGACAAACTGACTCAGGATATTTTACATAGTATAAGGTCGGGTCCCTTTGAAGACGGATATTTTTGCATTAGTCGTTTCTTCCTCAAATCTGAAAGAATTCTACAGTATGATTGAGAATTGTGCAACAAAACAGTAATCGTACCTATTCAATTCACTTCGTTGTTATATATATGTTAAAAGTTACCCATGCATAACAATCTAAACCACCCTCGTAAACAAATTAATCATAGTCTAAATGAAATTTTGGTCACAATGCGTTCCTCACTTACTATTAAACGATGTTAACAGAGGTTATATTGTTATTAATTGAATGACGACACGTAAATATGTCACGAGATATTGAAATTAAAATGAACTGACATTGTTATTATCACTACCATTATCATGATAATTTTAATAATCATAATCACCAAAATACAGTATATCCAATATCATTAACATCATTTTCTATAACATTATCTCTGGTATAATTTTATTCATCTTCATCATATGCGCCATCAGTAAAGGTTATCATCCTTGCTATTTACAGGACGCTGTGCTTATTATTTCGCATTGTCGGCATGTCATTCAATCAGTGTTCTGTCCAAGGCCAGATATTTCACTGCAAACCCACGATTCCCCAGTCTTTCCTATTCCTGCCTTCTTCTTTGTCTCCGCATGTGATCCATATATCTTAATGTCGTCTATCACCTGATATCTTCTCCTGCCTCGAACTCTTCTCCCGTTCACCGTTCCTTCCAGTGCATCCATCAATAGATAGTTTCTTCTCAGCCAGTGACTCAACCAAATTTTTTTCCTCTTCCTGATCAGTTTCAGCATCATTCTTTCTTCACCCACTCTTTCCAACACTGCTTCGTTTCTTATTTTGTCTGTCCACTTCACACGCTCCATTTTCTCCAAATCCACATTTCAAATGCGTGTAGTCACTTCACTTCGTTGTAATGTCTATGTTTCTATTCCATACAATGCCAGACTTCACTACTCTCTTCTCCAGTTCTTTCTCCAGGGGTCCGCAGAAAATGCTCCTTTGCCATTGCTATCCTCCTTTTGACTTTTTGGCAGCAGCTCATGTTACTGCTTATAGTACACCCTAAGTATATGAAGCTGTCCACTTGCTCTACTGTCTCATTTACAATTCGCAAGTTTACCTTCTTCAGTTGTTAATACAATAAATATAAAATGGAAGTGATAAGTCTGAAGTTAGTCATCCTGAATCACTACTGGAAACAAGATTATAAAGCTACTGCTATAGGTCTAAGAATATATGAAGTGGAGGTTGAAGATGTCGTTAGTGAGTGTGTAGCAGAGTGATGATTCCAATGTTTCAATTTATTAACTATTTATAATGACCTGGAAGATATAAGGTAGGTAATATTGACAATTCACAGAGAGTTTTGGAAGAAGATTCACAAAAACTTAATAATAATAATAATAATAATAATAATAATAATAATAATAATAATAATGATAATGATAATAATAATTATGATAATTATAATGATAATAATAATAATAATGATAATAATAATAATGATAATAATAATAATAATAATAATAATAATAATGCATACAGAGTGTTAGTTGGGAGACCGGAGGGAAAAAGACCTTTGGGGAGGCCAAGACGTAGATGGGAGCATAATATTAAAATGGATTTGAGGGAGATGGGATACGATGATAGAGACTGGATTAATCTTGCACAGGATAGGGACCGATGGTTGTTATGTGAGGGCGACAATGAACCTGCGGGTTCCTTAAAAGCCATTTGTAAGTTGTAAATACTTCCATATCTTACAATGTTAAATTCCTCAATTTTGGGTGCACTTTTCTCAGAAGTTATAAAAGATACAAATATAGAAAAATTAGGACATATGTAACATATCTTTATGTATACAGCCGGTCAAATAAATTTAAAATTCCACTGAGCGGTTGGCAAGAATTATTTTTTTTATTGATAATATTTTTTGCATTAAGAATTACTACAATTGTTTTTTTATTTTTGCTGAAGATAGAAATAATCTTAATTTTTTAATCAATTGTGTAAAATGCCATCGCATTGATATCGTATATTAATTTCAGTCTTCTGGGTACAATATTTCCAGAGAAAAGTGCACCAATGTCACAAAAATAAGAAAGTGAAGGAAAATGCTGTCAAAGTTTCCATATAATGCAATGTTAAATCCTCAATTTTGGGAGCACTTTTCTCAGAAGTAATAAAAGATACAAATGTAGGAAAAATAAGGGATCTTAACATACTTTTATGTATAGAATCGGCTAAATAAATTTAAAATTTTACTGAGCAGTTGGCAAAAAAAATTAATTGATAACATTTTTTACATTAAGAATTACTACAATATTTTTGCTGAAGATAGGACTGAAAGCTGACAATTGGAAGAAATAAAATCATATTATTATTTTACACATAAGCCGTTCAGAGCATAAGTGATGTAAGTCAAAATTGGGTAAAAATTCTGTAAAATACAGTGCAAAGTAGCAATTAATATGGTCTCCTTGCTATTCACTGACTACTAATAGTTTAAATAAATTGAATATTAATTGTTACTTTGCGCTGTATTTTACAGAATGTTTACTTTAACCCTCATTACTCATTTTTGACTTACACCACTCTTGCTCTGAACGGCTTACATATTACGCTACCGAAATACGATAGAAACCAAAATTTCATTTTCTTTTTGTCAGAATTCGGTGTACAGATTTCCTTAAGGTGAATTTTATATAGCATACAGATTTAAATATGTAAAATAAACACTACTGCAGTGGTTAAATGATCATACCTTCGGCCTGTCATGTAGGGGGCTCGGTCAGTACTGTTGCACAAGACAAGAATGGAACTGGGGACTACTGAATTTGTAGCTGGAAACACTTCCGTTGGAGCTACAACAGAGAACATTATTCTTGTGCTAACAACAATAAATTTAAGATTAGTGTTATTTTGCTAATTAGACTAATGCCTCGTTTACTTCTTTGAGATTAATTTCAGAGTCTCGAAAATTCCCTAAGCTCTAGCTTTAGTGGTCGTGTAAATCATATAGGTTAAGAAACTCTGTCACATGCCATTCACTCTCTTACATACACCAGCCTCTCTAATTTCAACTCAAGTATTGCCATAAAGTAGCAATTTAAACTCATTTGTTATGTTATAAATGCTCATAAATGCAACAGTCGGTAGAGTCATATTAAAATTCATGAAACAATGGCTAATTTTTGTATTTAAATGGGTTAATTATACTGAGAATTTGACCGTCGGCGTTTACGAAGAACGATATAACAATTACTGTCTGTTCGTTGGAACTTGTAATTACGTTTGCATGTACACATATATAAAATTAAAATTCTCAAACCATAGGAAAAGTATTCGCATGGCACTTCTGGTGTAAGGATAATAAAACGTAGCCAGACATGAAACTACCGCAGACCAGACGTCCGGGACTGCTGAAGAAGACTGCACTCAGGGTATGCTAGGCTTTCCCTTTAAAAACAGATGCAATTAAAATACTTAATTGTTGTTCATTATTACTCATTGCCCTTTTTATTGGAGTTGTAAAAGGGGAGAAATAAAAAAAAGATAGCGATGCATGTTATTGTTGCCATTGTAACTGCACAGGTAATCTAAACACAACAGAGACAAGTTTTGCAAACATCACGCAATGAACATAACCTGTGGCGACACAGAATAGTAGGTGAAAAAGTGGAATATAACCTTAAAAATAAATATCTGTTTCTTTTTAACAAACTGAAAAGTACTTGGTGATTCACGTATAGAGAGGCGCTTATCCTGCGAGACATGGAATATCCTTAAGCACTTCAGCCTAAGTTAACCTTTTGTTGTGTACCGATTTCGCTGCCTCACTAAGCCGGTTCCACCATCCCTTACACTGAATATTTTTTGCAGCCATCAAATCCATATACATAAATTATCTATGGTGGTCTATTTTACCTCACGGGCCTACATAAGCCTCATATTTCTCTCAGGAAAGGAAAAACTACTTCATTGCAGATCTACGAGTCGTGTACAATCCACCATTACTGCCATCTACCAATCTTGGAACATGCCCTTGGAAACAGTTACGATTGCATATGATCGATTCATCATCATGTAAACACAAGCGATGCCCTAACTTTCGATACGGAAATAATGATAAAAGCGGAATTGTGGAGAGTATTGGTGGAATGACGAAGCGGAACGGAAGAAGCGCGAGGAAAACCTAACAATCTTGTCTATGAAATTTTATGATCATGTTGGTAATAATCCGATAAGCAGGTAATAATTTATTAATATTTTGTGTAATAGCCGTCAATATATTTATCAAGTACAATATAGTTATTAAATACTATAGTACATTTAAAAGATTATATTTGCCAGCTTCAGATCTACAATAATAACACAAATGTGAACAACGTAATTCATAGTTGTTAGGAATCAATAAAAATATATATTTATTAATTTATATATTGTTTATTGATTTCTAACCAACTATGAATTACGTTGTTCACATTTATGTGTTATTTTTGTAGATCTGAAGATGGCAAATATTGCCGAAAACGTTAATCTTTTAAATTTATTATATGGGTAGTATTTAATAACTATTCATACTTGATAAGCATATAGACGGCTATTGCACAAAATATTAATAAAGTAACAAGCTTGGCTTTACTTACTTACTTACTTACTGGCTTTTAAGGAACCCGGAGGTTCATTGCCGCTCTCACATAAGCCCGCCATTGGTCCCTATCCTGAGCAAGATTAATCCAGTCTCTAATATCATGTCCCACCTCCCTCAAATCCATTTTAATATTATCTTCCCATCTACGTCTCGGTCTCCCCAAAGGTCTTTTCCCCTCCAGCCTCCCAACAAACACTCTATATGAATTTTTGGATTCGCCCATACGTGCTACTTGCCCTGCCCATCTCAAACGTCTGGATTTAATGTTCCTAATTATGTCAGGTGAAGAATACAATGTGTGCAGTTCTGCGTTGTGTAACTTTCTCCATTCTGCTGTAACTTCATCCCTCTTAGCAACAAATATTTCCCTAAGCACCTTATTCTCAAACATCCTTAACCTATATTCCTCTCTCAAAGTAGTGTCCAAGTTTCACAACCATAAAGAACAACCGGTAATATAACTGTTTTTTAAATTCTAACTTTAAGATTTTTTGACAGCAGGCTGGATGATAAAGTTTCTCAACCGAATAATAACAGGCATTTCCCATATTTATTCAGTGTTTAATTTCCTCCCGAGTGTCATTTATATTGTTACTGTTGCTCCCAGTTATTTGAATTTTTCCACCTCTTCAAAGGATATATTTTCAATTTATATATTTCCATTTCGTACAATATTCTGGTCACGAGACATCATCATATACTTCGTCTTTTCGGGATTTACTTCCAAACCTATCTCTTTACATGCTTCAAGTAAAATTCCCGTATTTTCCCTAATCGTTTGTGGATTTTCTCTTAACATATTCACGTCATCCGCATAGAAAAGCAGATGATGTAACCCGTTCAATTTCAAACCCTGTCTGTTATCCTGGACTTTCCTAATGATATAATCTAGAGCAAAGTTAAATAATAAAGGTGATAGTGCATCGCCTTGCTTTAGCCCGCAGTGAATTGGAAACGCATCTGACAGAAACTGACCTATGCGTACTCTGTTGTACGTTTCACTGAGACACATTTTAATTAATCGAACTAGTTTCTTGGGAATACCAAATTCAATAAGAGTATGATATAAAACTTCTCTCTTAACCGAGTCATATGCCTCTTAACAATCTTGGCTTTATCTTCTAAAAATATAACTTTGCCATCCACGAGTTGGAACTTAGGAGCACGGTCTTCGTAAACCATCGGTCTTCCAATTGAGCTAACAAGGAGATTCTACGTGATGGTGTGATAATTTTGAGTATTTCACTATGTCAAAGATAGCGATCATTTCGAATCAACATAATGGTTCCCTTATCAAAGAAAAGAAGTACTAAGTATTGAAAGCGTTACCAAAAGCTTTTAAGTTCCGGAATGAGCTACTCTCCAGGACTCCTGGTAACGGATCCAAAAGTAGGTTCCCTCGGATACAAAAGTTAAGTTTCCACCTTTCTTTGTCTTTCTCTGATTAATAATAATAATAATAATAATAATAATAATAATAATAATAATAATAATAATAATTCTTTATTTACACTGGCAGAGTTAAGGCTATAGGGCCTTCTCTTATACTCTACCAGGTCAAAAAGTATACAAGCAGTTAAAATTTAACAAAAAGTTAAAGAACAGAATACTAACATATTACAAAAAAAAAAAATAATAATAATAATAATAATAATAATAATAGCATAATAAAATCGACACTAAACAACATGAAAATAACATCATAATAGAAAAAAAAGAAAGTAAAATACATTGGAATATAGTAAAGCAACTCATTTAGTTCAAATGGTTAATATGGAAAAGGTAAGGAAGAATATAACAAAATGAAATGTAATAAAATAATAATAAAAAAGAAAAGAAATACGAAAATTAAATAAAATTCACAATAAAAAGGCTATGATGATAAATTCATCGGCTCATAAAGCGAACAAAAAGGGGAAAGGAAAGAAAGAAATATATAGCCTATATTTTGCAAAACTATCGCAGAGAAAAGGGCTTATAACTGAAAGGAATCTGGATTAAGGGGCTTTTCTGAAGTTTCGAAATTAACAATCTCAAGAACTCTTATCAAAGGATCCAACAATTAGCTTTCCCTGATGAGGGATCACTTACGTAGCTTCAAAATATTAGATGTTTGTGTATGTATTTACGAAACTGTGTAAATATCCAAGATTCCCATAGCATGTTGAAGAGCCTTAAAGTATTAGCTTACATCATAATTAAAAATCTGCATGATTGTAGTTAAATTTTTCATGAAGATTGATAAACATTAAAATTACCAAAATGATATTGACTTTAAAAAAATAGATTCAACCTATTTCATAGTTAATTATGTACACAACGGAAATATGCAATTATAAGGAAGTTGGAAGGGAAGAAATCTTATGTACGTACGCGCAATTCTGCGTCCTTGAAAGAAGTCTTGCAACGGATGGCAGGGCCACCTGCATAGGTCAGGTGCAAAGAGTTGATCCGACTCTGAGCTCGGATGTGGTACGAGTTCTGTTCGGCCTGATTAACTGCTTGGGTTTTATCGGTGATTTTTCTCAACTGTAAAATGGTTATCGGATAAGCCATGGCGAATTCTCGCTCTCATCTCATCAAAATATTTGAAGGAAAAGTCCAAGATAGTACACAATATACTAACACACGGAGTGAGGTCGATGCCTATCACTAACTGTAAGTACCGGTACTGGTTCGTAAAGCACAACTTCCTCAGTATCTGAACAGATTTTTTTTCGCTCGTTTGTCGGCACCACTATCTCAAACGGCATCGGAACTACAAACCTGAGACAAGTGAGTTCCATCCTCCATGAGTCGTTGTCCTTGATGAGGTTCGCGAATTTAAACCCAACGAGAGCGATGGATTTTAAAAAGCGATAAAATTATCAATATCTCTTCTTCCGGAAGAAAATCTGTGGGTACCGTGTCTTAGATTTTGCGGCATATATACAACTAATAGAGAACTCCAGAAAAATTTGTCGGCAATTTTTTGTCTATGTTGAATTTCAACGCTAAATAATATTGAAAGAGTCAAATAAAATACTACTACAGCTAATATTAATAACAGTGTTATTATTTATTATTATTATTATTATTATTATTATTATTATTATTATTATTTATTATTATTATTATTAATCTTGCTAAGGATAGTCGCCGTTAGCGGGGTTATGTGAGGCAATGAACCTCCGGGTTCCTTAAAAGCCATAAGTATTATTATTATTATTATTATTATTATTATTACACTATTATTACACTGGCCAACACACATTTTACGTCGGATCAGGAGTGGTAGCAGTACAAAAATCATTAGAAATATACACAGGAACTCAAAGATAAGGAAACGAATGCTTGGTTTTCCAAGTAGAACTCATTGGAATCAAAATGACAATTGATTGGATAATATCCCAACGTAAGGATGAAACATCGTATGGCATCCACGTCGACTCGCAAACTGCATTTCATGCAGTATCAAACAAAAGAACGACACAGCCGATTGCAGTGTACATCAGAAAGAAAATGATTGACCTTAAGAAAACTACCGAAATTTCACTGATCTGGATCAAAGGCCACTCAGGGCAACGAAAGAGCCGAATATCTGGCCAAAATTGCAGCTAGATATAGAAAGACCACAGAATATAACTCCATCCCGCTACCCCTTTCTAAACGACTAATCCAAAACTATTATATTATAACATCTGGAATGCTACATACATACATACATACATACATACATACATACATACATACATACATACATACATACATACATACATACATACATACATACATACATACATACATACATACATACATACATACATACATACATTACACAGTATATTCCATCCATTACACACAGGCTCTCAATATCCCTAAGGCCAAACTATTTCCTCACCCAATTCCTGACAAACCACGGATGCTTCAAATCATACCTGCACAGAGTTAAAAAATCACCGTCTCCATTACGCAGCTGCCCCGAGAAAACTCCTCAGACAGCAATACATTTACTGACTGAATGCACACACTTTTCAACAGACAGGCCTTCAATACTGTTGAAGCAAAATCTGCACCAGATGATGAGGACACACATAAACACAGTAAGAGTGACAAGTTTCATCAACAACATCTACTGTTCACTTTATGAATAGCATCCGAAATATAAGTGTATAACAGTGAAAATATCCTGTGATATGCGTATGGCAAAACACAGGTTGTATACTCTAAGCAAACAAATTAAAAAAAAACACATTTTGGTGCCTCCAATGTTAGACCTGTTCCTGAGTATATTCTACTCGCTGATTACAAAAATGGCACCAGTTTTCCCCTATCAGCTCTAGTTCTTGAGTTACAGCATAAATGCCATATACCTCTATTCACTCTGGTCGGTCGTCAAAATTCAAGATAGTTTATGGTACTGTTTTAATTAATATTTTTTTAGCATGAAAAACGTGAAATACACGAAATCTACTTATTGAAACAAAAAGCACGAGTTTATGTTACAAATATTCCAGTCATTCGAAACAGTAGTAAGACTTCCGAGTGTGGGATCTGCCGAAACAATCCCGCATAATATTCCAGCAGTAATCTGCCATAATGTGTGCATTTAATCTTCCTTGGTATCCGCCTTCTATTATTTTTATGTACTGGTGAAATATTTCACTTTGTTCTTCGCTTAAGTCATCAAGGTTCTCTGCAAATGATCTGAGTGAATGTGCAGAAAATTGATTTTAATGCTCATTTTACATCCAAGCCTGTTGAAATGAAAGAGCATATCCTCTACTAATTTATTATAGTTGCCTGCCTTCTTGTTGCCAAGGAAGTTGTCACAAGAAGAACAAATGAAGATCAGGCACAAGATTAGATTTCATTAATTGATTCTATGCAATGTGGGTCATTTATGAGCTGCCTGATCGTGGGCCATCGAAACTTTCTACTTCAGTTTTTCCGTGGTAAGTCCAGGCAATTTATGCGCTATATATTCAAAACACGAACAATTTTTATTCACAACCTTTAATTTCTATTTTGTGTGTAATGGTCAGGCTTCGGTCCTGGGCACAGAAACGCATGAAGTTCAGAACGCATGGACCATAGTGTTGTGTTGGTCGAGTGGAGTGGGAGATGGAGCGCGCCGTAACTTCGTGCCTCAACATGTAAACAGTCCGTCACAGTACGGCACAAAATATATTTCACTCTGTACAGATGCAGTATATACAGTACATTCCTAGTGTAGACAATAAATGTCTACCATTAAAGTATTAATGTGAGTTGTAACCTTCAATCAGGTGTCCCTATGCCGAAGCCTGTTACTGTACATGTACCGCAGCCATACAGCAATACACACAACGGTAATTCACATTACGGACCCACCTGTGCTGTTGCAGTCATCCTTCCACACGGATCATGTCGTCATTTATACTCCGTGTACTCTAAACCTCATACTGGTTACTCTGTGTCCCTAGGCCGAAGCCTGATAATGGTGACAGAATGATTCTGTCTCGCGCTATCAAAGGTACATTTATAACAATGTACTCTCCAACCACAATATCTTCCCTTAGAGGCCAATCCTTTCTTGTTCAATGCACATGTTTGGCCCTACTATCCCAAAGACTCAGAAAGTAAAGATATTCTGTCTAGCCACATTCTTGATTAAGAAGAAGATAATGAACATCTCCAAGTCTTCACAGATGCTCCTGGTATTTTATCTTTTCCAACAATAAAGAGAAGACGTTGTACTCTTTTTTCATCGTGTCGATTAAAAGGAGTCATTCACTTGGGTATATTCTGATACACACATTTTCTTCAGAAGGCCTCCGAAGTCCCTGCAAAATACTACCTTTTGTCTTCAGTAAAAAAGAAATGGCAGAAATCTCTTCTCTCCTTCGATAAAATATAATTTTCATTCCAGGCTGAAGTACATTCTTTTCCTTTAGTCCGTAGGCGAGCAATTTAAAAGACTCTTTAGAAAGATTTAGTCCCTAATCAGGTCATTCAACTCGTTCTGATCAAAGCTGTTTGAAAATCACTGTCTCTGTCGCCACTTTCTTTACTTTGTGCTATATCAGACATACGTATAAGTTCCATACTCTGAGGGCTATGGTAACTCATGGAAGGGTGGAATGATAAAAGATGCGAGTACGGCACAGTTCTCATAGCTAAAGGTAGATCAGGATATGATTATTTTAATAGATTTATCTGATAATAGCAAACAAATAAATAATAAGCCATCAAAATGATTTTTTGGTTCCGTGAAAACCATCCGTAGATTATTACAGATAATTTTGTAACAAAACAGAATTATAATATATATTATATAATTATTATATAAATTCAACAATATCTAAGAAACAAGAGCTGATAAGCTTAGTCAATGTCATTTTCTGAAACAGCGCATCAAATAACCCCAAGAACAGGTCTAAAAACCAAGACACCAAGAAAAAGTATTTTCGTTGGCCTCTGTTGTAGTTAGTATTATTATTATTATTATTATTATTATTATTATTATTATTGTTATTATTATTGCTGCTAGTAAAACTATTACAACTGCTACAATTGCTACTACTACTACTGCTATTACTATTGCAGAATTATAATTAAGTTACGATGACGTATTTCAATATTAATATCTTTCGTATTTGACGGATATTATGCAATTTTTTTAATACGGTGAAAGAAAAAAAAGCATCTTTCTGCATTTTTTATACTTCAAAAGCAAAGATCAAAGTTGTTCTTGGTACTGGTAACACTTTTAGACATGACTCACTTCTACATGTGAATCTAGTTGTACTTTATGCTTATGATTTAAACGTTCCTTGGATTTAGAATCGGTTTCAAAGAATACAAAACAAACTCTGCGTGCGTGTCAACTCCAGATATTCCTCCACAGTCTTGTTGTATGGTAATGACCTTCCTCATTAGCATACATTGTTATTTGGAAAGAGAACTAAGCTAGTCATGACTTGTAGAATAATGTAATTAATTGAATTATGAGTCGTGATTTAAATCTGGATACTTTAAGAAAATTACGTGGTATAATTTCAGGGAGAACTGAATTGAAAATTTCTTCTCTTCGATAGATAACATGTGTATGCATACATCAGAAACAAAGACCTTGCTTTCATAACAATGTGGTGGGCCTGATAAAATATTAATGGCAGCGCTTTAAGAAGCCTTTGAAAAAGCTTCGTCCTAGGCGGTCAAGTGATTACTTTTTTTTTAAATTTATTGGTTATTTAACGATGCTGTATCAACTACTCGGTTATTTAGCGTAGATGGGATTGGTGATAGCGAGATGGTATTTTATAAGAAAAGGCCGTGGAATCGCCATATATTACCTGACATTCGCCTTACATTTGGGGAAAACTTAGAAAAAAACTCAAACGGATAATCAGTCTAAGCGGGAATCGAACCTACGCCCGAACGCAAGAGCCTAAGCCGACTGAGCTACGACGATGGGTAAGTGGTTATTGCGATTGTCATTATCTAGTAACAAAATCGAACGAGAGCAATGGACTTTTACTGACGATAAAGAGATTACGTTGGAAGGACACTTAAAACAGACTTGACTATGAATAAGAAAGCGTAAGGAAAGATTTGAAGGGTTCAGAGCCATAGTGGGCCAAGGGCCATTTATTAAAAACGGAGAAAGTAAGGGTTAAAGTTAAATAAATACCATAGTTTGATGAAGATTGACATATCATTTAGTTTTAATGTGTATACTTTATTTTACTTGCTATATGTTTCCATTGAATTATGGTAATAACTTCATTTTAATCCTTGTTTTCTACGGTTTTAGTAAATGGCGCTTGACCCACTATGGTTTTGAACCCTTCATTTATCGGGTAGTTTTGACGTAGAATACATGTTTTCCCGCACACAGTATGGGACTCGTGGTGAAACAAAATATGGCAGAAATTCACATGCTTAATATACCAATATATACGTAAAGTGTAGACCTAATGTGATCATGAGCCATTGCCGAATGCTAATATTATTTGTAGTCAGACCAGGAACGAATGTAACTTGTGTGGCAACGCCCAATAACGTCACCTTCCCACACTACAAACATGAGATTACTGAATTTGCTTTTAAAATCAATCGTGCTGCGCGGTCTTTCTCAGTAATATCTCGGCATCAGGAGCGGCTATAGACTTGTGCGACCACTCGCTTGATTTCAAATCGCGAGTTCTGCAATATTAAGTGCTAATATACAAGTGAGGTACACTTTGAGTGAACCGTAATGAAACATTTTTTAAGATCTTGGGATTAATTTCGGAATATCGCTTCATATGAAGAGAAAATATATTTCATGCCCCTCATTCATTGTTTTCTTATCATAGACCCATATTCTCCATTTGTAAAGGGAAACAAAAATAAACATTCAAACATTAGAACCATATTTTATTACCGAAATTGAGTGATGTATTCTACGTGGACATGTATCATTGATACAACATAGAATCTTTTGTTCACATGAATATTCAATCCTGGTAGTCGTTTTTTTTTTTTACCTATCGGAGAAATGCCGTTTTACAGATTACAACTTCTAAAATGAAATCTTTAAATCTTATATGCTAGCAGAGTCAAATTATCTTACTATTATATCATGGTGTTAGCAAACAATTCGCCAATTTTTTATAAGCTTGCGTATGAAAAAAATTAAAAGAGACACTAGTTTCATTTTTACTTACTTACTTACTTACTTACTTACAAATGGCTTTTAAAGAACCCGCAGGTTCATTGCCACCCTCACATAAGTCCGCCATCGGTCCCTATCCTGTCCAAGATTAATCTACACTCTATCATCATATTCCATCTCCTTTCAAATCCATTTTAATATTATCCTCGCATCTACGTCTCGGCCTCTCCAATGGTCTTTTTCCCTCCGGTCTCCCAACTAACACTCTATATGCATTTCTGGATTCGTCCATACGTGCTACATGCCCTGCCCATCTTAAACGTCTGGATTTAATTTTCCTAATTACGTCAGGTGAAGAATACAACGCGTGCAGTTCTGCGTTGTGTAACTTCCTCCATTCTCCTGTAACTTCATCCCTCTTAGCCCCAAATATTTTCCTAAGAACCTCATCCTCAAACACCCTTAATTTCTGTTCTTCTCTCAAAGTGAGAGTCCAAATTTCATAACCATACAGAAGAACCGGTAATATAATATTGTTTTATAAATTCTAACTTTCAGATTTTTTGACAGCAGACTAGATAACAAAAGCTTCTCAACCGAATAATAACACGCATTTCCCATATTTATTTTGGGTTTAATTTCCTCCCGGTTATCATTTATATTTGTTACTGTTGCTCCAAGGTATTTGAATTTTTCCATCTCTTCGAAGGATAAATCTCCAATTTTTATGCTTCCATTTCGTACAATATTCTGGTCACAAGACATAATCATATACTTTGTCTTTTCGGGATTTACTTCCAAATCTAACCCTTTACTTGCTTCAAGTAAAATTTCAGTATTTTCCCTAATCGTTTGTGGAGTTTTTCCTAACATATTCACGTCATCCGCATAGACAAGAAGCTGATGTAACCCGTTCAATTCCAAACCCTGTCTGTTTACATGAGAGAAATGAGTTTAGCTGTTGGACGTCTCAGAAGCTTTCCCTTATAACTGTAAAGATAAAAGTACTCCCTGAATACCCTATAAATCGCTTTGGCGGGGACATTGAGAAAGAGCACTACGCTTTCTTGACCTCTGCACTAGAATGAGGTGATGTAGTCGACTTGACCGCCTTTTAGCCCTGAAAGAATTCGATACTCAGTTTGATAGAAGACTGAGTGAACTTCGGGCCCGTTCTGGAATTTTGGCAACGAGAAACATCCCGTCATCACCCAGGATTGAACCCAGGACCTTCCAGCCGCTAGGTAGAGAAATTCTGTTTCGAAAACCAGCTCTAATGGCTGTGAGGATCATCGTGCTAACCATACTTTATCCCCGTACTGGTTGGATGATCGTTTACTCTGCCGAGGCATAAGGATGTGAGATCAGTCGGCTGGTCGGTCTTGGCCTTTGGTGGTTGTCGCACCACGTATTACAGTAGGCCTATACTGAAGTGTACTTACCACGCTTAACATGAAAGAAAGCTGATATAATACATTTTTAGTTTGTAAAACAAGTCCTGAATGAAAAGGTTCCAGCCAATGTTGTCATCATTCTTAGTAACATCAAAAGTTAACCATGTTAGTCATTGTCCTCGCCTATCACCATATAATCGGGATACGGAATTCCATCTCATATGTTTCTTTGTCTTGTAAATGGAATTATTCATACCGTCAAAATGATTGCATCTGGAGGTGTTAACAAAAGACCATCAAGATCCACCGGCGTAGCTTAGGCGATAGGGCGTGGGTTCGATATCTCCTTCGGCTGATTATCTGGTTAGAGGTTTCCCGAGGTTTTCCCTAGATATAAAACGAATATCAAGGAATTCCATGGCGAATCCTCGGCCTCATCTCGTCAAATACTATCTCACTATTACCAATCCCATTAAAGCTAAATAATATGATAATTTATACACTGCTGTTAAATAATCGACCAAAGAAAGGAAAAGAAAGGAACCAAGGAATACGAATACGATTGGAAACAGAATAATCAAGTGAATTAATGTAAAAAGAATATTTTCACTAACAAGATTTACAACGTTAGTTGCATTATCAATGAATATCATCGATGACAACAAAGTAGGCCTACATATCTAGCGGTGTATCTCTTGTGCTGGGTGATATAAGTGAACATTAGAACTAAAAATAACGGACGCTCATATACGGTAAACTGCGAGTTACAAACATTGATCACATAGGCCACTTCATGTGGCACAGCTGATGTGTTGTAGCTAGAGTGTAGAAATCAATGTAACTCATGCGCAATAGATAGAACCCACTTTCAATCTAACGGTCGCTATCACTTGAGATATACCACGAGAAATGTATTTCACTTTGTTTAAGAGTGAACAATAATTCCAGTTGTCTAGGTTTATCAGAAGTGGATAAGTTTTGCCCGTAAGTGTCTGTTCACAAGGTACAGGAATTTCCCAAAACTGACATTTATTCCAACCGATTTTGGGCGGACAGCAGTGTACACACGATTCGATTTTTTCCCATGCATAATGAAATTTAAGTAATATACGGAAAAAAATCGAATCGTGTGTACACTGCTGTCCGCAAAAATCGATTCAAATAAATGCCCGTTTCGAGAAATTCCTGTACCGTGTGAACGGGCCCTAAACAAGTCAACGAAACAAGTGAAAGAGTCAGATTTCAATACCGGATGGAGACGGAAATTTTAATTTCGTCGCCCTGCCTTACAGAACAGATCCGGGTCCAATAAAATTGAGAACTGGGTTCCTAGCGAGAGTGAAACGAGATACGATTGTGATGCCGACTACATAACGTTCTCCTGCAGCTGTGGTAAAAAAATAATAAGAGAACTCTACCTCCCTATGCCCTGTGCATCTCAATAGCACGTACAGAGACCCTTATCTTTTTATTCTGGGCGTGTAAATGGCCATGCGACATGCTGGGTGCATGATTAATAAGGAGCCCCGCTAAGTTTAGTGTTGGTTTCAAATACCTATATATTCGCAAGAATGAGAACGGAACAAACCTAACGCGATTAATTCCTTGAATTCGACATGATGTATAGTAATAATGACAGATTACTATGACGTTATTACTAACAATGTTATCATCATCATCATCATCATCACCATCATCATCATCATCATCATCATCGCAGGATATGTAGCACGTATGGGTGAATCCAGAAATGCATAGGTACGGAGTGTTAGTTGGGAGGCCGGAGGGAAAAAGACCTTTGGGGAGGCCGAGACGTAGATGGGAAGATATTAAAATGGATTTGAGGGAAGTGGGATATGATGATAGAGACTGGATTAATCTTGCACAGGATAGGGACCGATGGCGGGCTTATGTTAGGGCGGCAATGAATCTCCGGGTTCCTTAAAAGCCAGTAAGTAAGTAAGTAAGTAAGTAAGTAATTATTATTATTATTATTATTATTATTATTATTATTATTATTATTATCGTCATCGTTATCGTTATGATTATTATCAACACCATCATTGTTAATACTAAATGTTGTTGTTATTTTACCTGATTGACTAGTTTAGATGTAATTTCCATCATCCTCTGAATTCTACTGTAGACTAGAATAATTTGTCTCTGATTGAGGTTCTGGCTGATACGTAGGCCTATATAGCACTATGTGTCAGAGGAAACACAATTGTTTGTATGCATCTGAAGTGTGACTAGTGTAAAGGGAGAAATTGAGTGGGGGTCTGGTAGAGTTCCTGGGTAGCTCAGTTGATAGAGCCTTGGTGTGTTTAGCTAAAGATCCCGGATCGATACCCGACCAAAAATAATTTTTCCCTTGAAATTATTCAAATCAACTTTACAGAAAGTTATACCTAAAAGCTTGATTTGTATTCAAATCAGCTTCACAGGGAGCTATATCTGAAAGCTAGATTTGCAAGAAAAAAAGCCTAATGAACATGGATTCTAAAATTAATATCTTCCGAGATATGAGTGCGTAGTCATCAACATTATAGGAGATGTTCAATCTGATTTCATTGAAAAAAGAGCATTCATTATTATGAAAGATCGTAGAATTCATCAAAACAAGGAAAAAATATCTACAGTGCTTGGGAAAAGTGACACATGTCAGTTTCCACAGACCTTTTTTAATAATTTATTGACAACTTACGGAACATCTGCTCGCTTGGAAAAAAATTCATAAATATTCCTCCCATTACAATAATCCATACAGAAAAAAATCAAATCGACATAAACCAGTGTAAGTTGTCAATAAATTATCAAAAATGGCTTGTGGAAACTGACTTATGTCACTTTTCCCGAGCACTGCAAATATAATAAACATGGGCCCTAAAACTAAATTTTGTACGAAACTGGGGTTTTGAAATTCGCATTGTAAGAACAGAAAGTCTGCTAATGTGAGTTCTTTGCTTGTTTCCTATTAGGTAGGCCCAATGCAGTGTCAGACATGCAGTAAACAAAAGGGTAACACGGTATAATTCCTTAAGACATAGGGAAGAAGGATACGTTATAATGAATAGAAATCATATTGAACATCGACGCCCTGGGTGGCACAGGCAGTATAGCGCTGGCCTTCTGTGCCCGAGGTTGCGGATTCGATCCCGGCCCAGGTCGATCGCATTTAAGTGTGCTTAAATGCGACAGGCTCATGTCACTAGATTTAGTGACATGTAAAAGAACTCCTGCGGGACAAAATTCTGGCACACCGGCGACGCTATATAACCTTGGCAGTTGCGAGCGTCGTTAAATAAAACATAACATTATTACATTATTGAACATCGCCTATGGTGTTGATGGACAAGTACTCATATCTCGAAAGACATTAATTTTAGGACTCATGTTTATTAGAGTTTTTCTGTTTTGATGGATACTATCAACCCCTCAAAATCTTGAATGTTTCAGTATTCTGCATAGTGACGTATTCAAGAAAAATATTTGCTAAGTACGTAAGAATAATAATAGAAAGGGATCTGTAAGAACGTTGTCAAACTGAGAGTTTCCTTAGCATTAAAGCCAGAGATTTCCTTAATATACATAACAAATACCGTATCCTACTTTTTGAAGAGCAAATGAACATAAAATGTATTATTGTATCCTACATATGAGTTTTTATAATCTAGTATCAATTATTACGACCGCGGACCCGAAATAAAATCTCGGTAATGGGTGAGTTATATTCCTGGTGGACAAAGCGAAGGCTGTAAGACTTTTTCTCGAGTTCTCCCGTTTTTCATTATCATCTCCATTTCTAAATAGAGGATATCACTTGTGACACCGACTCGATCGTTCGCCTTAGTAAGTGTTTCTCGCTATTTGTCCAAAGATTGATAGATAACAGTGGTGGTGGATTCTGGACAACTAATAGATCTGCATAAGAGGCACCGGAGCCCTCTAGGTTCTTCATTGTTTGACACGGGCATTAAGATTCGTGTAAATTTGTGAGATACAGCACAGCACTACTAAATGTACGCTATATGGATTTGATAGCCGGAGAGAAATGCGTAGTGTGGCGGTCGGTAGAGCTGACTTAACTGAGCAACACAGTCGGCATGCAACTCATTCTATCACGGATGCACAAAAAGCCTATTAGGGCTGAGGTGTAAAGCGATGCTCTGCTCCGCCTGTCAGACACCTCTATACCTCTATGATATACATCTATTATATTATTAGGCTATATGAATTTAGTTTAAAATATCTTATACATCCTACACATCTGCACTAGTAGTTTGAATGTAATTTCTCAAATCAACTTGACGACCGGGAGAATGTTCAAAGTATTCTCGATTAAGTAAATAAAACTCCATGTTACGCTCTTGGAATTTACCGAAAATTTTATAGAATAAAGCTAATATGATATTACTTTAGTTTTATTTCACATTTATGAAATGTAACTGTCATACTGATCAGTATTCGTTGGCTTTATTTAATAGAACGATTGAATTGATTTAGAAGCGGGTCAAATTAGTATTGGAGCTTCAGATCCAATGGTCTCATTGTGTCTTTCTTTGTTAACTTCTTACATTTTCCACTATTAATCTGTGTTTGTTTTCTGAAAGCTTTGATGACATAGTGAAGGCCTCATGAACGCATACGACAATTTTAATCCTTATTTCATAGAATAAGACTCCGCATATCAACAAACATAAAGCAAAATCCTTCCGCACCTCAACTGCTGAATGGTCCTAAGTTCGTCCCGGAAAATGACACGTGTAGAGCATTGACAGATGACCTGACATAAGAGGTCGATATTTTTTAGTTTCATTTAAAATTGTATATTTATTTTCGTATTTGTCCTGTTATTCCTACTCTTTCTCGACAATATGGAGACTAAATATTTTTCTGAGATCAGAGTTTTTTTTTAACCTTTAGCCTAAATAAAGATACAAATCAAATTTATGAAATTGCTTCATACATGACATGCACAAAACTCACTTCTATTTCTTACTAATCTTTAGTAATAAATAAATAAAATAAATTACGATTTCAAAGTTAGTTTCTTTATTTTCATATGAGGACTTAATAGTATTGGCTACTGAAAAGCTCTAACGAGGATATCGATCTCATTTGACAAGCATTATATCTCGTTACATTTTAATTTTATGAGTAGTTTACAATATGTTTGTGCTAAGAAACCACTTTTTACTACACTGAACATGCCATTTTTAAATTGTAGATACTAAAATGAATACCCATTATACTCATAGTGAAGAACAAGTTGCTACAGGAGAGTCAATCACTGCTCCATACTTGTGAGACTTCCACATGGAAAAGAACCACAGTTTGTTTTCTTCGTAAGGAATCTGAGCTCAATTAAGAGGCAATCTGGAGCTTTTCATCCAGTTCGCAAGGCTCGAAGCCGCTGCGTAGGAATGCAAGTATTTTCATTTTCTGTTACGTGAAAGAAGAAAACATTGTTAGGTATTTGATACTTATATAATAATATATTGCGGTATTGATAAGTTCTTAGCCTAGCATTGAAAAGTTATTTTAATTATCTCAAAAAGTTTTATTTAAAACTAGTACAAAGTCCATAACCAATGTAAACTCTTTTAAGGAAAAATGACTTGGCTTGAAGACCACACTTCACAATACTTATTACTGCTTTATTCGACAACAATTTCTAGGTACTAGTCTCAGCAGGCAAAATCTGGCGAGTATGGGAGATGGTCAATCAATTAAAAACCAACCTCGTCAATTTTCTTCAGTGCAATCAGGGACTTGTGAGCGCGTGTTTTGTCTTGCAAGAACATTTTCGAAAATTTCACCACAACGCGACGTTTGTCTAAATATTTTTCCCCTAATTATAAGAACAATACGCTACCATCACAGTTTTACCTCGTTCTAAGCAGTCTGTCATAATTATTCTTCCGTCTTTGTTCTAAAAGCCTAACGCAAAATATTTCCTGCCGATTTTTGAGCTCGAAATTTCATTTGGAAGGGAGAGCCACAGTGTTTTCATTCTTTTACCAAGAATGTTCTTTTGTTTCTGGATCGTCATTGTGGATCCATATTTCGTTCTTGGTTACAATATTATTCAAAAATTGAGAAGAATCTACTAAAAAACGGGGGCAAATCGATTTGAGAATAAAATTGCCGCTCTGAATCATTCGTGAGCAGTGTGTAGACAAATAGGGATCAATTTACAGTAGTTTATAATTTTCTCATACCCAAACCATGAAGTACGATATGAGAGAAATGCTCATAGGACATTTTCAAAATCTGTGATTTAGGTTTGAAACTGGATGACAAGGAAATACTGATATCCGACAAAAATTAGAATATAAGAACCGAATCGAATAATAAGAAACAAACACAGAAACGTTGGCGACAAAAATAGATAGAATTACAGACGGTGCAGCGCAAATGCGCCAAATTTGACCATTATATTCGTTTTTTATTTCGCCAAATTTGTTTTTGCGCGGGACGTAAGTAGTTCATTGTTCGTAAACAACATATTTTAATTTCAAGTAAATGTCCTACGCTGTTGAAACTTAAATCATATCACATTTACAATACACTGACTTCACTAAATTTAAATTGTTTTATTTAACGACGCTTGCAACTGCCGAGATTATATCAGCGTCGCCGGTGTGCCGGAATTTGTCCTGCAGGAGTTCTTTTACATGCCAGGAAATCTACTGACATGACCCTGTCACATTTAAGCAAACTTAAGAGCAGAGAAACCATCACAAAATAGAGATGGCTAAAAACTTCAAAGTAATGCTATTTCTAAGCTACAATTCGTGAAGAAAAATCCATTTTGAAATTCATGTAGATTTTAAATTAAATTATCTTGACCTATTGAAATTATTTAAGTGAATAAAGGCACTCAAGCAAAAATTATGTTTAACCACATCCAGTATGTTCATTAAGTAAGTTAGCATTATGGCTATTTAATTTGCCAGACAATACGAATTCTGCATAAGTGGGACAGAAATTTGTGGTTCAGATTCAGTCTTTTTCATAACAAAATCTAAAATAAATTGTGTAATGTACAATTGGCAGAAAAATTACTCCATGCTTAGGCGCAAAATCATTTCGCAATTTCAAGTAAATTGCGCAATCGAAATCTAGCCGTTGCGAAAATTAAAATCCCTAAGCTAGCTTTAAAATACCTATCTAAATGCGGAAGAAACCTGGGTAGGCGAAAGAAGAGATGGTCCGAACAATATACATTCACAATTAATTAAATAGTCAAAACCGTGAATAAGAAGAAAACTTTTCAAAACTTATTTGCATATGCATTTTGTTTTAATTGTCTTATCCAAGTAGGCAATTCGGCATAAGTAAGGCTATGGATCAATGTTAAGAGTAAAACGTGTCTTCTCGTAGCAACTCCCCAAAGTTACTAAAGAAGACAATGAAAATAGAATAGCCGTCCTTGAGGGTATCGAATACCAGATCTTTTGAATAGAAACCACGAGTTGCCCTGAGGTGAGACTGTAGGGAACAGCTTCTTCTTACATATGTCACTTTTTTATTATAATTATACATGCAAAACCTGCGCACCATTCGTAACAATTATGCTACAAAACTAGTTACGTCTCACCCCACCTCTCCTGAATTAGCCGAAATCCTCTCCCAAATAATTTATGCTTCCGGTATAAGCCGACCAGTCCATGTATACGTCATGTTTTTTCAAGGTAAGGTTTATAAAACGCAGACAACAGACACTGTTTTGAGGAATGTAGCCCTTGTTAAGAATTTAACTGTCTGTCACGAAAAGATCCCTACTTTTTAGAACATTACACGAATAAATAAGGAACTTCTGGGTTTCATGGTTCTTGGTTTAAAGTCAAAGTTTTCTACATGAGACAAGCTACTGGAAGTACCCGGGTCTAAAAAAAGTAAATTTTAATCATCACAGATTCTGCCAGTCTCGGCTCGGAACTGAAACCAGGTTGACTGAATAGATGCACGTTTTTCGATCACGTGCTTCTGCTGTTGACTGATGATGTCAGATACGTTCATGGCAAATTGTCGTCAAATACGATCTCGCTATCACCAGTTCTAGGACGTTAGATAAATTCGTATTTGATATAGCGTCATTCTAATAATTCTTAATGTGATACGCTACTGAAAATAGTCGAATTTTATTTATACATACATACATACATACATACATACATACATACATACATACATACATACATACATACATACATACATACATACACTAGCAAAAATGTTATGAATTCATTCAATATTGTAATTTGTTACATCCAATTTATCTTATTCATTAAGCTTGTCGATAACGAGTGCGATTTTTTCAAGTTCCCTTAGAATTTCTTATGTTATTAAATACATGGTAATTGGTGAGCAATAAAAACGTTTAGTTTTGGAAGGTAGACATGAAAAACTAAAATATAATGCCAAACGTACACATATATTGGAATAAAAATTAATGAACATGTAAGCCATGATACAATAAAACCTGGATGGTACAAAATTGAAGGGAAATTACTTAAATTACATATAATTCAGAACGGCACATAAATAAGGTTTGAATATAAGATTATTTTCGAATGATTAGGAATCTGTATTACAGAACATAGAGAGCTGGGAACATTTGAATATTTGAGTGTTCTTTCAACTTGTCTAAAATGTGTTTTCATCAATTAAAGTGGGTAAAAATGAATGCACTATATCTGTTTTTTTTTTTTAAGATGGGACATGACAGTTAAGCGACCGAGCGCTATGTTGCCAATATGGACGAGATCAGCTGATGTGAGCTTGCAATACCGACGTTAGTTGGCTAATGTTAAAACATTCAGTGACAACTGACGCGACGATATAAAACAAAACAAAAATCGACAGACAATGAAACACGAAACGTATTAATGTTGACACTGTGTGCATAATTTAATATTGCGAAGAGCTATTGAACACTCACCACTAGGGAAGTGTAACTTTGGCAACTCAACCGTTGTTACCATAGCAACAGGCTTCTGACGCCATGTGTTACTCAGTTTTTTTTTTTCCGATCGCACCACTAATGTCATTTCCCATCTTTATAAAAAAAAAACAGGTGTAGCCTATATACTGTATATTTACTATAACATTGTTTCTTCAATCATGAACTCAGATTTTAAGATACATTAAATTATTTTTATATGAGACATGTTTATTACAATCCTCTTACAACTTCAGTTTTTATTTTGTTGGGATTTGTCTCAACTTCTTCTATACTCGTAAATCTCGCTTTGTCTTCTGGGAAGTAGCTCTTTCTTTTACTGTTACACGTGGAAGAGAAGGCCTGATGGCCTTAACTCCACAAGAGTAAAGGCTGGTCCACAATAAACCGGGAAGGGAAACGACAACGAGAACGGAAATAATGCTAAAATAAATGTATTTAAATGTGAGCATTCACAATAGTTAATTGTGTATGCTCACATTTAAATAAATTTATTTTAACATTTCCGTTCTTGTTCTCGTTGTCGTTCCCGTCCGGGTTTATTGTAGACCAGCTTTAAATAAATAAACGATTGCTAGGCAGATACTGTATTGAAATAAGTGACAGGATATCTAAAGGCAGAGTTGCAATATCAAAATTAAATAGCGTTTTGTGGAAACGGACTACAAGTTCTAAAGCAAAGCTGCAATTTTTAATACGATTATAATGAATACAATAACATACGAAGCAGAAACATGAGGGCTAAAATTCAGAAAAAATAAAAATATCTTTTCAACGGAAATGAGTTCCCGGTGGCGCTCCGCAAGTATTTTTAGAAGAGATAGAATAAGGAACAAAGTGATTATAAAAAATATGAATGTTCAGAATTCAGTAATAGATTTCATAATAAACAGCTAAAATTATATGGACACGTGAAAAGGATGCACAGGATAGACTGCCAAAAAAAAAGGGTGCGGGAATAGGTTTCACTTAGTGGAAAGGGTACATGAAAGGATGAAGTTTTAAGTAGCATGCGGGGCAGGAAGAAAGGACTGGAGGATGGGAATTGGAATGATAGGTAAAGCTGGAGAAAAGCGATAGAACATTGGGCTAATTGGACAGAGACAGATGTCAACATTGTGAATAATAAATAAATAAATAAATAAATAAATAAATAAATAAATAAATTTTTCTATATCATAAAATATGAGCTGCCCTGAAAAACCTCATTTCTGTTGTGTTTAATCCCAAAGCCTTGTTTCCGAAAGTTCAAAACTACATTGCAGAATTTTATGTGGTTTATATATACGCCTTCACTATGTATAGTTATAATGGGGGGAAAATTTAGTCTCTTATGATGGCAAAGTGGTCAGATCTTCGACCTGTTACACAGGATTTGCGAGTTAGAGTCCCGGTTAGGCCTAGGATTTTCATTTGCAAAACACGTAATGACATTTGTGACGGATAACTTCGCAGTCGGAGTTTTTCTCGAGATTCTTCCGTTTTCCCCACTATAGACATCGTCATTCCCCCCGAACTACATTCCTTTAAAATCCCATGGTCTAGGGACCTCTCGAAAACTGGATACGTAACGAAGCTTAGTGTAGTCATCCGGTGTGGATTGGGAATGCGCCTACCTCGAGGATAAGCGTAACAGATCTTCCAGTCGTACCACTGGGTCGTCCTATATACATCGATGTATCATAAGTAACAGTTTTTTCATTGTGTTGAACCAAAATATAATACAGCCAGACCAAGGCTTCGAATCTCTTTTACAGCGTATATAGCCTAACGTTCTTCGTAGTTTTACACTCTGCCGCAGGTAGTCTGCTGTAGTCAGTCATCCATAAGGTTCTGAATACGAGGCAAGAAACATAGATCTGAATTATAGCTGTCGGTCATATGACTTGCGTGTCTAACCGGTTGTTACGTAGAGTGGCGTGTGTGAGGCCTTTACAACACCGCGAATTTCTGGTTTAAGCAAAGAAACTACACTCCCATAAGCTACCATTTTCTCCATTCAAATGTTTTAACGTTGTCTAGAAATAATACCCAGCCTGAAGTCATCATACTATTAACAAGGGATTGTGGGTGGATCATAACATATTTCTTATATATAAAATAAAAGTTATGGCCACGATTTATACATAAGATTTCTTACAGAACCTCGAGGGTATATTGAAAACATTTAAGATTGGTAGGAATTGATGACGATAGTGATGGTGGAAGGAGAGGGAAATGAATGTAGGGAGGACGAGTAGTGGGGGAAACAGAATCGAGACGGCCACTTCGGCTAACCCAAAGCAGCTTGGAGCTGGTTGGATGCGGTACAGGAAGCGGTTGTTACATGTTGGTGGAAAGGGCTTTACGTCGCCTTGAGCGCTCCAGATTCTCTCTCCTTCTCTCTCCCCCACCTCCCTCCCCCCTACACAAGTCGAGTTCAGTGCAATGCCCTGATACTTTGATACCTTCTAAAAGCTGTTTTAGACAATCCAATTTCTTCTTTTTGTGTAATTTTTATTCTTTTTATCTTTCCGTCCTCAATATTTTTTTTCCTCTCCTGTGTTACTCTTTTATTTTCTTTTACGTTTAATCCTGCATCCACTTCTTAGAAAAGAGGATTTCTAAATATATACACAAGTACCGCCACTTTTTATCTCTTTTCCCTTTCACTGTCCACCAACCTCCCAATATTCCTCTCGACACTACAATGGAAGAAGAGACTGGAAACTTGTTCTGCATTAGCATACTGTACATTGCCAAAATTATTAGCATAAAACTTAGGCAATTTAAGTATACAGTTTTTGAACCCGAGAGAATGCTACACAGTACCAGTTATCGTGCATTATATATTTAAAGTCTGTAAATTAAGTTTAGCAAATAATATTATGCATCTTGCAGAGTCTACGCTTAATGAGCAGCAAAAACCACACTACAACTGAGAGACACAGAAATTCGTGTGCAACTTATTACAGTCGCGTCTGTGGCTCAGAGCCAGCGCGCTAGTCTTCTATACGGACTACCTTGGTTCGATTCCCGGACTGGTCATGGTGGAATTTATATGGACAAAGCAGCCATTGCAAGTGATTATTCGTGAGGTTCTTCCGTTTCCTCTATCATTTCGCCAACAATTTCCACCTGCCCCTCATTTTGTCTATCATTTGCAATAGTTAAGAATAGGCTGGTGTAAAATTTTCAAGGTACAGATTTCCGATGTTGATATATGATTCAAAGTATTGGAGCTACGGGCTTTGAGATATTTATTTATTTGTTTATTTATTTATTTATTTATTTATTTATTTATTTATTTATTTATTTATTTATTCCTTTCATTCATTCATGTATTAATTAATTTATTTTATTTGTTTACTTATTTATTTATTTATGTTTGTTTAGGCCTATCTATTTGTTTTCTTTTATTTCTTTATTTACTTAGTTATTTATAATAATTTGGTGGAGTTAAGGCCAACAGGCCTTCTCTTCCACATCACCAGAGATACATATGCAAATAAATAGGTAGACCTACTTGTCTGGATGTGGGACAAGACTGAAACATGATGGCCGTTTGTCAGTATCGGGTACACGAATACCACCCGGGCCACCTGTCGGAATTGGACAATCAATGGTCTTTAGGACGCACAATGGATCAATGTAAGCCTAATTGGATGGATCCGTCCGAGGTCTTAAGTCTGCCGGCAACTTAATGAGACAAATAGTGCAAAGAAGTAGAGAGACCTAATACATTTTTAGACGTAAAAGTTCAACAGCGGACAGCGTCACAGAGCTAACTCGGCGGACTAAATAGGTAAATATAATGACATACTTTTTATATGCCATGAAGGCGTTTCGTGAACATGGAGGTAAAGCTCGGTGCTTTCTTGACCTCGGCACTAGAATGAGGTGGTGTTGTCTACTCCGCTCTACGACTGTCTTATACCACAGGAAAAGATGTGGAACTCAGTCTGATAGGGGATTGAGTGAACCTCGGAGCTGTTCTGGAAGTTTTGGTAATGAGAAAATTCCCGTCACCACCTGGGATTGAATCCATAACCAATTGTCCTAGCAACTGAGCTACCCGGTCGCCCCCATTATTTAAACACACCCAAATCTATTCTTATTCCTGAAACTCTTTATTTTCCAAAAATTGATACCACTTATGGTTAGTACGTAAGACTGATATTACTACCACTATCCAATGCATATTTTCTCGTGAGGTGAAGCCTTAACATCTCTCTAACTTAAGGGCATTTCTAGATCTTTAGTGATATATCTTTGCTTCAACTGTTGAACGTCTTCCCGGTGATATGATAAATACAATGCTTGCCATTATATTGAAGGTTCGCGAGTCCAAACTCGGCTAATTGCGTTGGATTTTAAAGAAGAAGAGAAGGAAAGCGAGAGGGTTCATGTCGTACATTTAAGCACGTAGAAAAACTCTGTCCAAAATATATATATATATATCGCTCGTTTGTAACTCACTTCAAGATATGTAATAAAGCAATGGGTTCATATTACTGTAGTGGTTTACTGAGTTTATCTCGCATTACATTCATAATACATACTATTTAATTTGAGAACAAACTGTGTTTTACGATGAAAGAGAAGTGGAACGGAGAAAAATTCTCTCCGGCACCGGGATTTGAACCCGGGTTTTCAGCTCTACATGCTGATGCTTTATCCACTAAGCCACACCGGATTCCCATCCCGGTGTCGGTGTCGGATCGAACTTAAGTTCCACCTCTTAGGTTCCCTCTAGTGGCCTGCCCTCTGCACTACGTCATAGCTATCTATGAACGTAGGACAATGTGTGCGGAGATGCACTCGTATGAGTGACTGATTGGCCGGGATCCAACGGAATAAGCGCCGTCTTAAATCACAAAGTGATTTACGCATATCATATACATTATTTTAATGTACCGAAGTACTTACATATGATCCCGGCCAATCAGTCACTCATACGAGTGCACCTCCGCACATATGTGGACATTGTCCTACGTTCATAGACATCTATGACGTAGTGCAGAGGGCAGGCCACTAGAGGGAACCCAAGAGGTGGAACTTAAACTGAGACGATTCGATGCGACACCGGGGTGGGAATCCGGTGTGGCTTAGTGGATAAAGCATCAGCACGTAGAGCTGAAAACCCGGGTTCAAATCCCGGTGCTGGAGAGAATTTTTCTCGTTCCACTACTCTTTCATCTTACGATGACGCAGAATATCTTCATGGAACCTTCAAATGTATTCGGTACGTTAAAATAATATACTGTGTTTTATTCTTATTCTTGGCCTGCTAGAGGCCTTTAGGATCTCACGATAAGTAAGGCCTAGATTGGAGTAGCAACTAATGGGAAAGATTCCTCTAAACAGCACATACACCTGCAAAATCTTTTGAGTTTCAAGAGCTGAACTGATTACAGAATATGTTATTTCTGTGATTGTTGTATTTTTATTTTATCCCTATTATAGCTACTGGAGTTGGAGTTAAATTTAATTCTGTCTGGATGAAGTTTCAGACAATTTGTCGGCTCGTAGAAACATCTTTTCGCAAAGCACGTGTCTTGATTGTGGCCTGGGTCAGTCTTCTCCACATGCCGCAAATTCCTTTCCACAGGAAGTTTTGCTAAGGATTTTATCTCTCCTTAACAGACCATTTTTCTCGGCAGGATATAAACCTACAATTATTAGATCTAGACAGAGGAAGGTACGATAACTATCTGATCACTAAGGATTAATTAAGTTGGTATGAGCATGTTCTGCGAACGAATAATACTAGATGACGGAGGAAAGAATATGGTTGGAATACAGAAGACTGTGCAGAGTACGTGGAAAGTAAGACATGTTCTATATTGAATAAATATATTAAATGTCTGAACAAACCAAACCTAACTTGCCAGTGAGCACTTATTTTTCTTTCCAAATATTCGCAGTACTGCGACACCCATTTCAAAAGCCATTTGCCGGATGATGATGATGATGATGATGATTATTATTATTATTATTATTATTATTATTATTATTATTATTTATTTATTTAACCTGCAAACCATCTTCTCTAACACTCAACCAGGAGTAAAACTACAACACCAAGAACACTAGAAATTTACAAATACAGCATACACACAAAAAACTGTAGTAGATAATCATAATACAATGTAAGCAACAAATCAGTGAAACAATAATTAATTCACATTCGTGATACAACTAACGGGCGTACGCCTGTAAACAAGTTTCGCTTATATTGAGCCGTTCGAAAAGTGACATAGGCAAATAACAGCCCGCTTAGCGGTGATTCAGCTCGTCAGCCTTCGGTAACAAAATCTCGCAACTTATACATTACATTGTAGATGTAATTTATTGCTTTACCTTGCACAATAAGTGATGCAATTCTCGATTGCTTTATGAAGCTTTAGTTTTAACAATTTTGTCGCTTTCCAAACTGATAACATGATTACACCTGCCGGTTAAGTTATCTCTCTTAACGATTTCTTGGGAGATTGTTCTAACCTATAGCCTATGTCATCGAGTTTTTCTGCAGTTAGGACGAGATTTATGCGCCTTCTTTTTTATCATTTAAAATGAGTCGGTTTCTCTCTCTTTTCACTAAATTTTGGATTATTGAATGAGATAGTTTCCACGAACTAAACTGAGTTGTACTGAATGGAAAGCACGTGTAAGCCAATACTAATGCTACAACCTTGACGTCCCTTCAGCCTTTTTTATCTGTCCATACTACACAACACAAAACTTTCCCAAGTTCGATTCAGAGGAAGTGTGCACATGATTTCGTCGGCAGTCGCGCTCGATATATGGTCTACCAGTAAAAGACCTACGACATTTACCTGAGCGAAACCCTTTTTCTGACGAAATCTCTGAAACATAAGTAAGTAATCATCTAGGGGATAAGAGTAATAACGTCCTACAAACAACGATGTTTATACACTCAGTGGGAAAGATGAATTTAGAAATATCGAAATACTGTGGAATACTAAGTCTGAACATGCTAAAGTAGGTCTACCTACGTGACGCTATAATATTGCAAATAATCTGAAAGGAATTAAGAGGGACAGGTAGACCTACTGAGTAATTGGCATTTGACGATGTTACGTACCAGCATGATATCGTCCACACCTGTGGAGTAATGGTTAGCGCGTCTGGCTGCGAAACCAGGTGGCCCGGGTTCGATTCCCGGACGGAACAAGTTACCTGGTTGAGGTTTTTTCCGGGGTTTTCCCTCAACCCAATATTAGCAAATGCTGGGTAACTTTCGGTGTTGAACCCCGGATTCATTTCACCGGCATTATCACCTTCATCTCATTCAAACGCTAAATAATCTTAGATATTGATGAAGTATCGTAAAATAACATAATAAAAAAAGCATGACATCCATTTTGTGTCTAGCGCTGGCTCGTAGATTAACGTTATTCAGTGTTAAAAGTAGTGGTGGAGCGTGATTTGAAGGCCTGTGATTTTGTCGCTGTGACAAGTTTGTCACTGGTTCCGACTGTGACTATAGTTCCAAAGCACAGCTCCGAGAAATCGCCATCTCCGACCGATATGTGATTCATAACAAAGGTGAGTGATGCTCGTATATGTGACAGCTGAAGTCAGAAGTCAGAAGATTAACCTAAAGGACAACATAATTGGAATCTACTCAATTTTATCGTTCCACTCTAAAGCTTAAATTCAACAACTCTTTGATACTGAAGCTACAATGCACTCGCTATTTTCTTTCACGATTGATTCACTTGATTATTCGTAAACTTTCTTGGGCGAATATACGTGCTCACACATAGCGATAATACAGTTCATAGCGCGTTTTGTTTCTAGTATACTCGACGCGCTAATCGCTATTGTTGATATTTTAATATAAGACACGGCACCGGTATATCAGTTCTATTCGCATAAACATCTGTTGGCTCGTGATGAGAAACATTTACAATCGCCAAGAATAATCCGAATACAAAATCACTCTGTGACAAAATAGCTATTATCTGTCTCACCGACTTTTTCGGAGCTGTCACAGCTCGGAGCTGTGACGGCAAAGACGCTGTCACACAAGTATATTTTGTTACTAACCATCAATCTGATCTGAGGGCAATAATGCCTCCCAACATTGTAAATGACTGGAACCAAATATATATATAATATTAAGAATGAATCGGAAGCGCTTCCTTACGACGTTACATTTCATCAAACTTGTTCTAGTCTCCAAGTGTATAAAATTTGGTATTATTTGACTTCTGCTTATACTACAAGGGTGAGGAGTGAAAATTATTTGTTGCTTATAAGTTTATGAACAACATTACAGAAGCTGTAATAGGCATGGGAAGTTATGTCGACACTTACAGGCCTATAAATTCTGTCACCTCATTTGTAGGTTTGCAACGAAGTTGGTGACTCTGATTTGAACATATTTTCTAGTATACCATACAAAGAGAAGTGATTTTTGTTATCGTAAACTACATCGTAATGCACAAACGCTTTAACTGTAACTTACGACTAATGATTACTTAGTAAAGTAAGTTATTGTACATCATAGCTATAATGAAAGATGTTTATCCAAATAGATTTTATACACTCGGTACAAAAAGAATATTATTAGTGAAAAGCTGTACTTGTTTAAATGTCGCTCGAATATTTTACTAAATAAATTCGAGTGGAGGTAAATGGGTAGCCTATATCAATGTCTACATGCTATCCTCTCTATTCATAGTCTCTTAAGCAAATGCTCTGTGCAGGCTAACTCATTTTCTTCAGAATAAAATTTTCAACAGTTCATTGATAATTCTTAGATTACAGTATAACTGGATACTGGTAAAACATAAGGTGACCTCCACAAATGTGCTGCATATTTTTGTGAGTATCATTTTGTGTTACGATTTCGTTGTTTTATAACGGAAAGACAGGGAATATGCCGGAAGTGGAACATTAGTCCTTACGGTGTGGAATAATCACTAACTTACTGACAGCTACATGTTCCAATCAATTTACCCGCAACTCATGTGGTCAGCATAGCGTAAAAATCTTCAATTGAAACAATAAAGAGCTTTACAAGAACAATAGACATGTTCAATGTCTATGGAAAAGGAGATAAGCCTATATTTATGCTCTGTGAAGTAAACTCTATGCTGCTTGTTTCGAAAGTACATACGTTACCACTGTATCACGGCGGCGGACAATCTAATCTTTTCGTGCAGGATTCCCAGAAGAATAGGCAGTAGGTCTTACGGGGTATATTATTTTTAGGAAGTTATCTAGTTTCACAGCTGGCGCACAGTACAACTGCTCCTACAAGTTATGCATTAACGTATGCAATAGCAATAGAATTTTTTTTCCTGTAACTGGAAATGCCATTAACAAACAACAATAGAGTATTGAAGACAGGACATTACGTTTACTTTCGGAAGTGGTTGAGGGGAAGAAGCAACACTTATTCTGACACGCACGCCTTTAGAAACTCTTCTTGAGAGTTAAACAAGTATAGATTGGACACAATTTTCTGCTGTTCTATAGTAATTGTTATTTCAGTATGCCAACATTTCGAGGGTTGTTCCATTTAGTATTCATCCACACACATACAAATCACTGGTTAACAAGTAGAATTCTGGTATTATACGTTTATCAACGAACTACTAAGCAATTTATTTCCTTGAAAAATTCACTGATTCTACACACAATATTTCGATAGAACACTTCACAAGACAATAATAACCTGTAAGAGTTTGCAGTATATTTTTCACTGCCAATTCTGTATAGTTGTTCCCTTCATCAGAGACG